>NC_088681.1:12941441-13244471 GCF_950023065.1 Planococcus citri
TAGTTCTCTCTTGACCAACATGTTGTGAGAGCAACGAGCAAAACGCCAGCAGTGTTGCCGTTTCCCGTAAAACGCCAAAAAGTACAGAAATATAAGGATTTTTTTTGATTTTCTTCCATGAAACATGCCGAAAAAGGCGTTTTTTCGTTTCCAGGACCAATTTTTTCAAACATTTTTCGCTCTCGCGTTGCTTGAGCTGTAAATTTACCTTCCTTTTTCTAAAATTATCACACAGCGCGAAAAATGTTTATCAGGTGGGTGATCTTCCCCTTCCCCTCTTGCTTTCTATGTGGCCATGGACTGTCAACTTTTCCAAGTTGTCCTGTCTGACGATGATTCCAAAGTAGCGCAGTAAGTATTCTTCTCCTGATGACTGTGCTTAGCCTTTCTTTTACACCCAGTTGTTGAATTATTGACCCATTTGTTCTTTTCTGGACCCATGATATCCTTAGCATGCGTTTGTAGCAGTACATTTTGAATGCGTCAATTTTATCTTGATCTGCCTTGCGTATTGTCCAGCACTCTGATGCATACAGGAAGATGGAGAAGACTAGCGTTTTTACTATTCTCAGCTTTGTGGCCTTAGTGATGTTGTGGCTTTTCCATATCCGGTTGAGCTTTCCCATTGCTGTCTTTGCTATAGCCGACCTTCTCCTGATTTCTTCGGCTGAGCATCCCTGATTCTATATTAATGAATAGGGCAACCCAAAATATGCTCTCATTCAAGGTAAAATATTCAATATATATTCGATTTTTTGAGGTGAAATATTCGACAAAAATATTCGATTACCCCTAAAATATTTGTAAATATTCGAAATTAAATTTGGTATCGTTTCACTCGCCTTTACAAGCACATTACAAAAATGGCTACATCGTTGGGTTTTGTTTCCTAAATCACATGAACTATTCGCAATTTCGCAAAATGGAACAAAATTGTTGAATTAAAATTCTATTTTGATCGTCAAAAAAAGAAAAAAAATCTAAGCTTGATTTAAAATTCAATCTTCATCATCATTTCATCAATCATCAATATCATCATCATTAAAAAGAACCATTTTTTTCATCTTCAACATTTTGTGAAAATGACGTTTCCTGTGTTGCGATTCTCAAAATGCAAAAATTTCCAAAATATTCAAAAATATTCAAAAATATTCGATAAATTGCAAAATATGTGGTAATTTTAGACAAAAATATTCAAATAGCAATCAAATATGCGAAAATATTCATTTTAAGGCAAAATATTCGAAAATATTCGAAATGAAGTAGGTCTTAAATGAAAGGCAATTTTCTGAAACGTAAAATGATTTTGTTACATTTGTAAACGGAGTGCAACAAAAAAAGATTCAAAAAAATATATTGGGTTGCCCTATTAATGAACCAAGGTACATAAAGTCCTGCACAACCTCTATACCATCAATCTCCAATATTTCAGGTCTGTTCTTTTGCTCCCTATCGATTATCATTATCTTCGTTTTTCCTTTGTCGACTCTCAGGCCTGCATCATTGCTGGCTTCTTCAATTTTCCTGAGCATTTCCTTCATCTCATCTGGTGTTTCTGAGAGCAGGGTTGTGTCATTGGCATATGTGACTCCCTTTTCCCAATCCTCTAGGGTAGTTCTCATTACCCATTCTCCATATGCATTGAAGAGGATTGGGCTTAGTATGCATCCTTGTCTTACTCCCTTTGCTGTATGGAAATGATTGGTGAGCTCTCCTTCAACTCTCACCTGTGCCACATTGTCCTGATACAGACTTTTCATAAGACTGACAAGGTGCTCTAGTACTCCAAGCTTTTTGAGGTTTTTCCAGAGGATCTTCCACTCAATCACTTGGCATGCATTTAGGATTTGTTCTCTTGTGCCTCTTCCTGGCACAAAACCCGCCTGTTCTGGTGGCATCTGTGGCAGGATGTACACTTTGATACGCTCGTGTATGATTACCAGTAGTACCTTGCTTGCATGCTATATCAGTGATATAGTTCTGTAGTTCCAACACTCAATCTTTGAACCTTTCTTGTGCAGAGGTACAAACACAGATGTAGTCCAGTCTTTGAGCCATTTTCCTTCTTCCCCGACCTTGTTGCAGATTCTGTTAGCTCTGATTCGCCTTGGTCACCTCTGTTGTGAGAGTCATCTGCCATTAGTTTATCACAATATTCTCGCCATCTTTCCTTCACTTCCTCCTTGTTTGTGAGCACTTGACTGGGAGTGATCTTGCTTCAAAAGTGCGGGTAATGGTTTTGATTTTCTGGAACATGTCTTTGGTCTCCTTCTTGTTCTCATGTTTTTCTATTTCTGAACATATTTTGTTTATGTACTCGTTCCTGTCTACTCTGCACTTCTTTCTGACCTATTTCTGCATCTGTTTGTACTGCTTTGCCTTTGTTGTGTCACTTAGCTCCCTCTTGAGGCTCTTCCTTGCTCGAATAACTTCCCATGTTTCATCTGATATCCACTCTAACAGCATCTCAGATAGAAAAAACTATAGTTTAAGCTGTAAATCTGAATTTAAATGACAACCCCCCCCCTAATTGTCCTCAATAGTCCTCATGTATGTACATAATTATATGTGTTGTAAACTTACTTCCTCGAATAAATTTTTTCATTTGTTCCAAAAATAAAATCTCTCACGCGAACAATCAGAGCAGGACGTGTTAATTTCAATGTAAATCAAACGTTCTAAAATTAGATGGATATCAATTCTGCAGTACCTATGTATTCAAAAATTTTGAGGGCCACAACCCACGCCCCCAACATCGTGTTTTCACTATTAAAAACATAGCCTATCATTCAACAAATGATGTTTGCGATGAATTCTCCTCTGATCATCTACCAGTTATTACTTCACTTCAAATCCAGATTTGTTCTCAAGAATACCAAACTCTGGCTAATATCAATTGGTCATCATTCCAAGGCGACTTGCTATCTCAGGAATTATTTCAACAACCAAAAAACGAGAGTGATATTGACATGTGTGTAACAAAAATAACATCGGATATCCTGTCTGCAGCTGAGAAGGCAAAGAAGCCTCTTCCTAAGAAAGCTGCATGTAAGCTACAACCAAAGCATTCCCTTCAAAATTCAACGCATCATATTTGAAAAAAGTGGAATCAGACGACTTTGGTCACGTACAAGGGACCCCCAGTTGAAGATGATGCTGAACCACTTGAATCATTTGGTTAAAAAATAACTCAATGAACACCGCAATGCTGAATACCAATCATATTTAAGCAATCTGAATCCTGGTAATTCTAACTTATGGAAACTCACCAAAAACTTCACCAACTCGACTGTATTAATTTATTTATTTTATGGGTGCCATATACAGCTACTAAGGCTAGGGACACCACAACATTAAATTAGGCACAGTTACATTACAAATTACAAATTATAGATTATTACTGAACAGAGTAAGGTAGTACATAAGTATTTTTTTTTTTTAAGTGAGAAATTTATAATGTAGGCATATAAGAATTAAACTATAGTTTTTGTTTTGATCCCACGAGGTTTACAAAATTCAGTAAGTACATTATTTACAGGGACTGGATCATCTGATAGGATAGTATTTATTTGATTAGAATCTAAAAAGAGGGAGCGAGCATGTTGAAAAATGGGACAGTGTATTAATTCCACCACTAACCTATCAGCATTCAGACGCAGAAGCTGATGAAGAAAAATGTGAGACCTTCGCTGATTATTTTGAGAAAACTTTCAACTCAAATATCAATCAACCTCCACCTAATCCATCATTATTATCTTTAACCAATCATGATAGAGCAAAATTAACCAGTGTTCCAGAAATCAAATTTTGTATTAAAAAGCTCGAAACAAGGAAATCACCAGGAATTGACAGGAATTAACACCACAATGTTGAAAAATCTGCCTAACAACTGTATTGAAAATATTAATTGCACAACGTATAATGCCTGTTTAAAAATTGGATACCTATTTTCCTTCTGCATGGAAGTAAGCAGTCATTATTGCAATACCTAAAAAAGATGAAACATCACAATCTTGGGGCCTCGATGATCTCTTCAAATGGATCCACAGAAGTAGATCTTTGGTAAATTACTGGTAATTTTCGGTACATCACTGGTAATTTCCGGTAAAGTACGGTAGCTTTGTGTGAATTATTATAAATAATGCTAGGTAAAAACTGGTAATTTCTGGTAAAGTACTGGTAATTTTTGGTAAATTACTGGTAAATTACTGGTAACTTCTGGTGAATTACTGGTTATTTTTGGTAAAATTTCCAATAAATTACTGGTATTTTCTATTTTTTTTTTGGAAAATTACTGGTAATTTCTGGTAAATTACTGGAATTTTTTGGTACATTACCCATACAACAATTGTCGACGTCGACATTTACATCCACTATGTTTTTTTCCAACATGATGATGGAAAAGTGACCAATAACTTATTTAACAGGAATCTTCTGTCCGTAAAGAAGTCAGGTTAATGAAAATTTTCGAAATTTTCTCATTATTTCTGATACCTCGACATGCGATGTCGACATGTTGATGGTAAATTCGATGCTCGAAATTTTCATCTACAACTATATCGACCAATTTTTCAGAATTAAAATTTCTGTTTCAGTGTTTAAAAGCTCAGTAAACATTTGAAAAGATAATCTTTGTTTGAAGGGAGAAAAATTTTCTAATGGCCTTGATAAAATTATTCACTTTTCCATAGTTTGGAGTTGTCGATGTTATGTTGATGTGAAAGTCAATCGCCCACAAATACACCGACACTAACATCAACCAAATTTTCAAAGATTTCTCAAATCTCAAGTTTGAAAAATCAAGTTGATATTGTGGATGTATTTGTCGATGTCGAATTTTACATCAACATTAACATCGACATGTCGTCGACATGAAAATGTATTAGTTTAGTACTCTTAGATAACCTATTGCACCTCAATATAAAGAGTTTAATGTTCAACTATACTGAATATGGACTTTCTGTCTGTACTTCTCGGAGGTGGCCTACGCGTCGATGCTGCTTACTCTTTCAGCATGAGCAATGGCCACCTAAGTGTGTAAGAGAAAATGATTTTTGGAAAAAAATTTCAATTTTGAAACTAAAATTTAACAATTTTGCGTAGCTGGAGGTCGACGTAAATTTCGATGCCAATGTCGATCCATCCACGTCCGTCACATTTGGACTCCACATGTCGATGTAAATTTCGACCCTGTGTTGAGCCAATTGTCGACATAAATGCCAATCAACATTGATCAACAATTACATCAACAATTGGCTTGACACAGAGTCGAAATTCACATCAACATGTGGCATCCAAAAGTGACGGATGTGGATGGGTCGACATTCACATCAAAATTAGCATGGTCATTGTTGTACGGTAATGGTAATTTCTGGTAAATTATGTGTAAATTATTATAAGTAATGCCAGGTAAAACCCGGTAATTTCCAGTAAATTACTGGTAATTTTTGGTAAATTACTGGTGTTTTTTGGTAAATTACTGGTAATTTTTGGCAAATTACTGGTAATTTTTGGTAAATTACTGGTAATTTTTAATAAATTATAAAAGTATGGATCGTTTTTGGTCAATTATGACTGAGTAATTTGTGGCAAAAATAGGTAATTTTTGGTAAATTACTGAAAATTTCCAGTAAATTACAGATAATTTTTGGTAAAACAGTTAATTGTGAGTAAACTACTGATAGTTTTGGGCAAACAAATGGTACTTTTGGGTAATTACTTGTAATTTTTGGTAAATAACAGACAATCTATGGTAAATTATTGGTAATTTTTGGTGAATGGGTAGGATTTCAGGCATATTTCGCAAAATTACAGATAGTTTCAGGTAAATTACTGATTAATTTCATCATTACTGGTAATGTTGGGTAATCACTGATTGTTTATGCTGAATGACAGACAATCTTTGATAAATTAGCATGTTTCTGGCCTTTTTTTTTTTTTGACAAAGTAGAAATAATTTTTGGTAAATTATGGGTAATTGCTGATAAATTCTGAAAAATGTCCAGTTATTTTTATAACTGCTGGTAATTTTTGGTAAATTACTGGCAATTCTTGACAAATTAGCAAGTTTCTAACATTTTTTTTTTTTTTTGGGTAAATTACCAGTGATTTTTATTAGTAAATGTAGAACTTTACCTTATTTTGTTTAACTCTTGAGAACTTTGAGAAAAATCAATGCAATGTCAAACTCCCAAAAACGATTTTCTGGCATCTTGTCAGGTTTTTGAAAACTTAAGAAAAAAATCACAACACGATAAAAAAAATACCAATGATTTCAAACTACCCATAGAGAGCAAACGTTTTGAAAATTGAAAGAAACTGAAATCTGAAATCTGAAAATTCAGGAGAAATGAACATCTAAGGAGTCTAGGTTGAGGCCATTTGACCCACCATCAAAAGATCGAATTTCCGAGTTTTTAATTTTTTTTTTTTTTTTTTAGTCAGAAAAACTCAAACTTTTACTCCAACTTTTCAACCCTCGTGTCCCATTCCAAAAGTGGACCAGACCTGGTTTTGGATTTTTTTGCATCAGTCGAGCAGTTCAGAAACTAAATAAACTCATGTTATGAAATTATAATGGGATGAAGCAGCATTTCCAATTTTTCAATGATGATATTTATATTGAAAATTCGACAAAAAAAATCAAAATTCAATCACGACGATTCGATCGTACATATTTCAAAATAACGTTCAGATTATTAGAACCGCAGATAAAGAATTATCTTCCTAACATTCGTTAAAATAGTAAATATCTATTTTAGTTTTCATTTTACAGATCTCGACATATATAGGTGCTTAGTGAAGCAATTTTTCACGCAACTAAGGGTACCTAATTTTACTACCACAGATACTTTTCACTTCTCTTGTATAGTTGGAAGAAACAAAAATGAATCTTCTTCACATCACTGGGATGGTATTTTTTGTCTGTCATTGCAGTGGTCAAGTAAGTGCATATTTTCATAGGTAGGTATGATCAATAAGCTTCCATCATCATCATGTTCGATTTTTATAGAATAGAATAATTTCTCTTTTAGACCGAACACTCAAACACTACTTTGAGTATCGATTACGAAAACGCTGTTCAATGCAACACATCAATACGCGTTCATGAAATCAAATACATTTGGATTATTCGCGACGTTAGCGCTTACGAAGAACTCGATATCCCAGTATCTTCACCCAAATTACGCGCATTCACAACTGATCAAGTTGAATGGTATCTTCAATTTTTCCCCAAAGATTTCTTCCGTTTCCAAGAACATATTTCATTGAACGTGTATCTATCCAGTGAAAGTGAAGTTAAAAACGTGATAGCGAAATACAACATTTCAATTATCAATCATAAAAAACAAGTGTTGTGTCATCGACACATGAACCCAAGTAAATTCACAGACACACTGGTTGTCAGCAGAGCGGTCCTTTGCAAGAAAGACGATTTTTACAGAAATCATGTGCTGCAAAACGACACATTAACGTTGTTATTTCATATAAAATATTTCTTCGAACCGTCTAATGATGTCTCTCATCCACGAAAAATTCCTTCAACCGACCCTACAACACTCCAGACTACCACAATGAACATGAGCGTGCGTAATTTTTTTGTCAAACTTTGCAGAAAATTACTCAAGGAAATACTTTAATTATTGATATTAATTCATATAATGATAATTGGACGCCATACAGAGAATGGGGAGAAGAAATGAACAAATTCAAGACTCAACTCGATAATTGCAGGATACATTCGATTAGATTTTGATTTGAGCTAAAGCCAATTTGTGGACGTTAATCCTTAATTAATTATGATTCCATATGATATGTACCTATGTACTATTTAGAACTCATTCAATTCATTAAAAACTTACTTACGAACAAATTCATAGGTTCTCATTTACAAGACCTAGGATATGCTTCTAATACCCGATTTTTTCTGGTGAATTACTAATATTGAATCCATTATGAGTCTTCTCAGGAAAATTTCCGATAAGTATTCAATTAGGTACTTATTTGTCAAAAATTGCTAATCATTCGATTACTCCGAAAATTTAATGAGCCATTGCAGGGTTAAAATTACGATTACACAGAATTGCATATCAAAATCATTTTCAGACTATTGGATGAGGAGATAAACAGTTATTTACGCGAACATTCGTTGAAAAAAATTATGTTTCAGTTCTAATTTCGCAGATCCACGAGTCAGATCCCGATAGAATTTTACTAATAAGACAGTTGATATATTTTTCTTCTCTGCGTGTACGTAAAGTTGAAGCAAACATGAATCCTTTTTACATCACTGGGGTGTTATTTTTCGCCTTCTATTGCATCGGTCAAGTAAGTCCAGCTCTTTTAGCTTTTTTCAGGTGAGATTTTAGAATCATTATTACATCAAATTATTCCTTTCAGACCGAGCCCACAAATCCCTCTATAAACGTGGACTCTGAAAATATTCTGGTTCATTGCAAGAAGACATGCGCGCAAGTTCACGAGATCAAATATACTTGGGTTATTAAAAATTTCAGCGCTTACGATAAATATACTCAACGTGAATTTCTATCACCCAAGATACGCGCACTCACAACTGATAGAATCGAATTGGATCTTCGACTACACCCTAATGGCTGGACAGGAAGTTTCATCGAGGATGTTCGGTTTAATATATTCACATCCAGCGAAAGTATAGTTAAAGAAGTGCTGGCAGACTGCGATGTTTCAATCATCAATCATAATAAAGAGGTGTTACTTAATAAACATCTGAATTCAATAATTTGTGTACCTGTGCGGAAGGATCGATGGATCGAGAATGACTTGACCCTTTGCAGTAATGACGACTTTTTTCAAAGACACTTGCTGCAAAATGATACATTAACGATGTTATTCCACATAAAATGTTTTTTGAAACCATCTGCTAATGATGTTTCCCTTCAACCCAAGATCCCAACACCCGACACTGTCATCGTGAAAAATAATCTTTCCGAAAATTTCGAATCGATGCTGAATAATCCGGAATTCGCGGACGTCGTATTCATCACAAATGGCGGTAACTTCTCAGCTCATAAGCTTATTTTGGCCGCACGAAGTCCTGTTTTCGCTGGCATGTTCCGACGCAAAGATACAAAAAATGGAAAAAATAAGAAAATTCGAATAAACGAAGCGAACATGGACGAAGAAGTACTGCACGCTATGCTGAAATACATTTACACCGGAAAATGTGATAATTTCGAGAAACTAGCCGACAAACTATTCGTAGCAGCAGCAAAATACGGTTTGGATGGACTGCGAAAAATCTGCGAAGAAGAGCTTTGCGAGAGTTTATCAGTTGATAACGCAGTAAGGCTGTTGGCATTTGCAGAAAAACACCACGCTGATAAATTGAAATCCAGAGTGAAAGAAGTCATAGCAAACGGTCTGCTCGCCAGTTGAACACAGCCAGCCAGCTAAGAGCTTGGAAATCACGAACAATTTTAAGAAACGCTCGCTTTCACAATGCCATGCCAACGCGAAGATACTTGAATTTTTTGCATTTGTTCAGTTTTTTTTTCTTGTACGAAAATGTATCAATTAAATTTCCAATCATTATAATGACTCTTAATCAACTTTTGGGTGTGCTAATAATTTGTGTAGAATTCAAATGCATCGAACCGATACCAATAAAGTAACATTTTTATATTAAACATGTCGTCTGATCATTCGATGAAACACTATACATATGTATTACAAAATTCATTCAATCATTTCGCATAGTTGTATTTTGCTATTTTATTCTTTCATTTCTGATCTCTGCTCGCCACTGCATGCTTCTTCCAAATCCGAAGAGCAAAACCGACATTCTACCTCAAACAGAGCAACTAGAGTGAAAAATTTCTTTTAAAAATTCAATTCTTCACCACATACAATACCTACTTACTATTATCCACTGGACATTCTCAAATAACAGTTTTGAAATTTTTAATTGGAAAAAAAAATTGAAACAAAAATCGTTGAAAATGAACTAGATCAGTTTTAAATTTTCAAAAATTTGCCCAAAATCTAAAAAAGAATTCGGGCACCCAAAATTTTTGACCCTGCTCATTTTAAAATTTGCAGTGCCATTTAAATTGTAATGGGAGGAATTTCAGTATTTTCTACCACTCAGAGCTGGGAGAAAATCGTTCTGGATTAGTTACTTGAGAACGCCATCTGGTGGATTAGTTCTCTCTTGACCAACATGTTGTGAGAGCAACGAGCAAAACGCCAGCAGTGTTGCGGTTTCCCGTATAACGCCAAAAAGTACAGAAATATAAAGGATTTTTTTGATTTTCTTCCATGAAACATGCCGAAAAAGGCGTTTTTTCGTTTCCAGGACCAATTTTTTCAAAAATTTTTCGCTCTCGCGTTGCTTGAGCTGTAAGTTTACCTTCCTTTTTCTAAAATTATCACACAGCGCGAAAAATGTTTATCAGGTGGGTGATCTTCCCCTTCCCCTCTTGCTTTCTATGTGGCCATGGACTGTCAACTTTTCCAAGTTGTCCTGTCTGACGATGATTCCAAAGTAGCGCAGTAAGTATTCTTCTCCTGATGACTGTGCTTAGCCTTTCTTTTACACCCAGTTGTTGAATTATTGACCCATTTGTTCTTTTCTGGACCCATGATATCCTTAGCATGCGTTTGTAGCAGTACATTTTGAATGCGTCAATTTTATCTTGATCTGCCTTGCGTATTGTCCAGCACTCTGATGCATACAGGAAGATGGAGAAGACTAGCGTTTTTACTATTCTCAGCTTTGTGGCCTTAGTGATGTTGTGGCTTTTCCATATCCGGTTGAGCTTTCCCATTGCTGTCTTTGCTATAGCCGACCTTCTCCTGATTTCTTCGGCTGAGCATCCCTGATTCTGTATTAATGAACCAAGGTACATAAAGTCCTGCACAACCTCTATACCATCAATCTCCAATATTTCAGGTCTGTTCTTTTGCTCCCTATCGATTATCATTATCTTCGTTTTTCCTTTGTCGACTCTCAGGCCTGCATCATTGCTGGCTTCTTCAATTTTCCTGAGCATTTCCTTCATCTCATCTGGTGTTTCTGAGAGCAGGGTTGTGTCATTGGCATATGTGACTCCCTTTTCCCAATCCTCTAGGGTAGTTCTCATTACCCATTCTCCATATGCATTGAAGAGGATTGGGCTTAGTATGCATCCTTGTCTTACTCCCTTTGCTGTATGGAAATGATTGGTGAGCTCTCCTTCAACTCTCACCTGTGCCACATTGTCCTGATACAGACTTTTCATAAGACTGACAAGGTGCTCTAGTACTCCAAGCTTTTTGAGGTTTTTCCAGAGGATCTTCCACTCAATCACTTGGCATGCATTTAGGATTTGTTCTCTTGTGCCTCTTCCTGGCACAAAACCCGCCTGTTCTGGTGGCATCTGTGGCAGGATGTACACTTTGATACGCTCGTGTATGATTACCAGTAGTACCTTGCTTGCATGCTATATCAGTGATATAGTTCTGTAGTTCCAACACTCAATCTTTGAACCTTTCTTGTGCAGAGGTACAAACACAGATGTAGTCCAGTCTTTGAGCCATTTTCCTTCTTCCCCGACCTTGTTGCAGATTCTGTTAGCTCTGATTCGCCTTGGTCACCTCTGTTGTGAGAGTCATCTGCCATTAGTTTATCACAATATTCTCGCCATCTTTCCTTCACTTCCTCCTTGTTTGTGAGCACTTGACTGGGAGTGATCTTGCTTCAAAAGTGCGGGTAATGGTTTTGATTTTCTGGAACATGTCTTTGGTCTCCTTCTTGTTCTCATGTTTTTCTATTTCTGAACATATTTTGTTTATGTACTCGTTCCTGTCTACTCTGCACTTCTTTCTGACCTATTTCTGCATCTGTTTGTACTGCTTTGCCTTTGTTGTGTCACTTAGCTCCCTCTTGAGGCTCTTCCTTGCTCGAATAACTTCCCATGTTTCATCTGATATCCACTCTTTCCTTGTTTTATCCGGCTTCTTGACCCCTTCTGCTGCCTTCTCTAGACATTCTTTCATGCCAGCCCACATTTCCTCAGTGGTCAGGTCGTTGTTTCCATCTTGTTTAGCCAGCTCTCTTAGGTTCATCTTTGCTGCTTTCTTATCGGTCCGATTTTTTCCAAGGTACCATCTGTTTACTACCTGGGGTGGGTTCCTGTTTGCTTGAGGTCTTGGCAACAGCTCCTCTACAAGTAGTTGATGGTCGCTTTCACAGTCCTTGCCTGGGTAGGTCTTGACATCTTGAAATGCCGCTATCCATCTCCTCTTTGTCAGGATGTAATAAATTTGGTTTCAAAAGTCGAAAAAAATATAGATAAGAAATTCAGGGTACTTAGTACAATTTGGAAACGTAGAAATGGCCCAAGTCAACTGATTTTTTGATATGTTGTAGCCAAGACCCTTGGGCACAACATATCAGAAAATCAGCCATTTTGGGCCGCAACTTTATTCCAGATGACCTTGCAACCTCAGAATCTTTGAAAATGAACCTAGTGCGTTTTGGTAACACATGCTTCAAAATAATTATCTCTAGTTAGGTACGTAACAGGTACCAAAAGTTAGTAAAAACGTAAAAAGAACAAAATTATTAGCAAATAAGCAACGAATGCTAAAAAAATTGAGTTGAAATTTGTTTGTTGGATTGTTTCTTTTTAAGGAGGGTGGGGCACAAAATTTTTGGAATCAGGGGTTAGGGCATAGGGCCCAGCAAGGGTTAGGAACTAGGGCCCACAAAACCCTTTCTGTATCTTTTTTTGTATAAATCTGAGAGACCAAAACGGCAACACTGATTGTCAAACTTTGCAGAAAATTACTCAAGGAAATACTTTAATTGATCTATAAGTAATTATTATAAATGGATGCCATACAGAGAATGAGGAGAAGAAATAAACAAATTCAAGACTCGATAACTGGAATCTTTCGATTAGATTTTGATTTGAGCTAAAGCCAATATGTGGACATTAATCCTTAATTAATTACGATTCCATAATGATATGTATGAACTTTGTAAACCTCATTCAGTTCATTAAAAACTCACGATAAGATACGTTTTTTTCGCATCTGCTTAGAACGAATTCATGGGGTCTTCATTGCACAAGACCTTAGGATACTTCTAATACCCGATTTTTTCTGGTGAATTACTAATATTGAATCGATCCATTATGAGTCTTCTTAGAAAAATTTCCGATAAGTTCTGGGAAATTACTGATAATTTTTGGCTTAAATTGTTGAAATTCAATTAGGTACTTATTTGTCAAAGATTGCTAATCGATTCGCGATTACTCCCGAAAATTTAATGAGCCATAGAAGGGTTAAAATTACGATTACTCAGAATTGCATATCAAAATCATGTTCAGATTATTGGATGAGCAGATAAAGAGTTATTTACGCAAACATTCGTTGAAAAAATTCTGTTTCAGTTCTAATTTCGCAGATCCACGAGTCGAATCATGATAGAATTTTACTAATAAGACAGTTGATATATTTTTCTTCTCTGCGTGTACGTAAAGTTGAAGCAAACATGAATCCTTTTTACATCACTGGGGTGTTATTTTTCGCCTCCTATTGCAGCGGTCAAGTAAGCCCAGTTTTCAGCTTTTGTTAGGTGAAATGTTAAAATCATTATTAAATCAAATTATTCCTTTCAGACTGAGCCCACAGATATGGTTTATTGCAAGACACACATGCAAGTTCACGAGATCAAATATACTTGGGTTATTGAAAATTTCAGCGCTTACGACCACCATATAAGGGAAATTCTATCACCCAAGTTACGCGCATCCACAACTGATGAAATTATATTGGATCTTCGACTACACCCAAACGGTTGGTGCCCCCCAGGAGGTAGGGACGAGGATGTTCGGTTTAATATATTTACATCCAACGACAGTGTAGTTGAAGAAGTGCTGGCAGATTGCGATGTTTCAATCATCAATCATAATAAAGAGGTGTTACTTCATAAACATCTAAGATCAATAAGTTGTGTACCTGTGCGTGAGGATCGATGGATCAGGAATGATGAGACCCTTTGCAGAAATGACGACTTTTTTAGAAGTCACTTGCTGCAAAATGATACATTAACGATGTTATTCCACATAAAATGTTTTTCTGAATCATCTACTAATGATGTTTCTTTTCAACGCAAGATCCCATCGCCCCATCCAACACCCGACATCGACACTGTCATCGTGAAAAATAATCTTTCCGAAAATTTCGAATCGATGCTGAAAAATCCGGAATTCGCGGACGTCGTATTCATCACAAATGGCGGTAACTTCCCAGCTCATAAGAACATTTTGGCCGCACGAAGTCCTGTTTTCGCTGCCATGTTCCGACGCAAAGATACAAAAAGTGGAAAAAATAAGAAAATTCGAATAAACGTCAGCAAAAACATGGATGGAGAAGTACTGCACGCTATGCTGAGATACATTTACACCGGAATATGTGATGACTTCGAGAAACTAGCCGACAAACTATTCGTAGCAGCAGCAAAATACGGTTTGGACGGACTGCGAAAAATCTGCGAAGAAAAGCTTTGCGAGAGTTTATCGGTTGAAAACGCAGCAAGGCTGCTGGCATTTGCAGAAAAACACCACGCCGATAAATTGAAATCCAGAGTGGACGAAGTCATAGCAAACGGTCTGCTCGCCAGTTGAACACAGCCAGCTAAGAGCTGGGAATAATCACGAACAATTTTATGAAATGCTCGCTTTCACAATGCCAACGCGAAGATACTTGAATTTTTTTGCATTTGTTCAATTTTTTTTCTTAAATGAAAATGTATCAATTAAATTTTTAATCATTATAATGTCTCTTAATCCACATTTATGGTGTGCTAATCATTTTTGTAGAATTCAAATGCATCGAACCGATACGAATAAAGTAACATTTTCAAATCAAACATGTCGTCTGATCATTCGAAACACTATTTTACAAGATTCATTCGATCATTTCGCACAGTTGTATTTTTATTTTCATTTTTTCATGAACAATATATTATAATCTCTGCTCGCCACTGCTTCTTCCAAATCCGAAGTTCAAACCGTTCTGTCTCACCTCAAACAGAGCAACTAGTGAGACATTTTTTTTGGAAAAAAATTCAATTCACCACATACAACACTATTTTCCACTCAAATGACAGTGTTGAGTAGTTTAATTTTGAAAAAAAACTGAAACAAAAATCGTTGAAAATGAGCTGGGTCAGTTTTAAAGGGTATTCCTGGGTAAAATAGGTGAAATTCCCCAGTCCTCGGATTTTTGAAATTTTAATGAAACATTGTTGAGTACATTTTTAAAAAAATGTTGGAGCCAAAAAAATCCCCCACTCTCCCCCTGTCCACAATGGGGAACAAACGCTTTTTTCTCGGGGGAAAAAATCACATTTCAACGAGTTTTGATTACAAAATTTTGAATTCACCCAAAATGTATTGAGGAGACTTATCAAAATTTTTTTGCCCCCCTGGGGGGAGAGATATTGACAAAAGAAAATTTGAAACCGTCGTATCTCCGAACCTAATTCCGGAACACAAATTTTTTTTACTTCTGAAAATATGTTCAGGCGAGTACCATTTTTGGAAATTTTTTCAAATTTTTTCTCCAGTTGGGTCATCTTTAAACACTCAAAAAACTCATCAATATGTGTTTTTTGTGTCATACAGTTAGAAAAATAAACACTTGGGTCATTCCACGTCAATTAGACCAGGAAGTGGTAGGGGGGTTCGGCGACTTTTTTGAAATTTTTCCTGTGGAATGACCTTCCGAAGGGATGACCAATGGCGCAAATCGAAGCCCTCCAGCCCATTTTTAAAGGCAGCCAGGGGGTGTCAAAGTTTTCAGTGATCCTAAAATATCATCCATTTCAGTAATGGATTACTCAATAACCGCGATACCTACCAAAATGGAACTTTTTCTTATAGTTAGGGGTTTTGAAAGGCTTTTCGGTGATATCATAAAAATCAGTGTTTCCACTTCTTTTCGTACAAAAAATTAGCTCAAAAAGTTTCCAAACGTAAATTTTCACACCGTTCCGACCCTCAAAAATCCTGAAAAAAATATACTATGGACAACTTTTTATGCTGAACAAAATATTAAAAAACTGGGATGGTAACATGTTGCAAAGTCGATTTAAAAAAATTTTAAGTTTGCGAAAAAATGTTATTTTTCGATTTAAAAAACTTGAAAAAAAAGTTTTGATAGGTGAAGTTGACCCATTTGACTCCTATTTTTACGTATTTGCCGAAAAACTTGAAAAAACCCTTTCACTCGATGAAATGAACTCCTCACAAGAAAATCAAAATTCGAAAAAATTCAATGTTCAATTTCAACCCTAAAAAAATGTTTAAATTTATTCAATTGTCTTATTTTGACCTCTTTCTGGCGTATTTCATGAAAAAGTTGATAAAAATTACACTCATAACAAAAAAATAAAAATTTGATCATTTTTTGAATCTTTTCGACTTTTGATTTTTTTTTTTTGATGGGTGTCGTTTTCATATGAATTGATTTTTCACGAAAAACCCAATGTTGGGGCAACATACCCCCCTTCCGCTAAATGGGACCCTTAGAAGGGTCCAATAGTAAATCCAACTTCATATTCGTGTTCAGGGGGTTCAATTCATATGGAAACGACACCCATATTGCCAACCTTTTTCTGACCCAAAATCGGATGGGGAAGTGCCCATGTCCCCAAAATGAGCTTTTTGAGGAGAATAGAAGATGCAAAAATATCCCATCAGACAGAATTTCAACCCCACACCCCCCCCCCATCTGAAAAAATATATTTTGGAACTGGGCCATTTTTCCAAAACAGGCTGGGTACAGGCTGAAGCCCAAAAACCAAGATATTTTCGAAAACGGGTCGATTGTGGGTCCATGTCGAATGCGCCAAATGAGATACTCAAAATGCCCCTCCCACCAATCTTTCTTCTCCTGTTTTTTCTCAGGGTCGAATACTTGAATGTAAATAATCGTACAATTGATTTTTATTTCAATTTCGCAAAAATAAGTCAACCAGACAAGAAAAAAACTGGAAGTTTTATTTGGGGGAAGGGGAGGGGGATGGACGCGACTAAAAATTGTCGACTAGTGCCCGAAAAAATAGACCAATTTTGTCAAATATTATAACACTTGCATTCAGTATCTAAGGTTCATTGGAAAATCATTATTTTCCCTTTTGAATTTATGGAAGTTTCAAAACATGGATTTCTTTTCAGTTTATAGATAGGGATTGGACCAAGTGAAGCAAGGGCGAAAGCTTTCACAAATTCGGGTTTCGAGAGGTGAAAAAACAGTGTTTTAAAAACTTGTTTATATCTTTTGATCCAAAATTTTAGAATTCGGATGATGAGTAATTAAAAATTTTAATTTGAAAATGAAAAGGAAACAGACCCGAGTGAAGCGAGTGCAAAAGCTTGTTTCGAGAAGTACATACATAAAAAAAAAAACATTGTTTTTTCAGGTGAAAAAAACTTTTTTTTGGCTTGAACATTTCATAAAAATTGAATGATGTATTTTTTTTAAAGTGCGAGGGCAAAAGTTTTCAAAAGTTCATAATTTGGGATAGTGTTTTCTTATGATGAGTATATTTTTTTGACTCCGCAATTTCAGAATTTAAATTATATTAGATGATCAAAAATTTCTAACGCTTGCAAAAATTCGTTTAGAGAGAGTGAAAATAGTATATTTTTGGTTTAAACGTGAATCCCAGGACTTGTTTCTTGTTCGTGTTTACCCCCTCTATCCTTTACTGAAAATATTCAAACTACAATTATGTACATCACTTCATCAGATTCAATTCCAATAAACGAATTCATTTATCCGAATTGATTCGATAACAAATTTCAAAATCTCATAAAGTTCATCAAATAAGTTATCGATTTATTTTCTCTGCACTCGTTAGAGAATAAATTCATTTAAATTGTGAAGACAAACAGTTCCTCCTCTTCGAGTTGTTGATACAAACAACACGAACATGAATACTTTTTACACCATTTTCAAGATATTTTTGTTTTCCTACTGCACGTTTTCTATTCGAGTAAGTACCAACTAGTAGCATTTCTCAACATGGACTATACCTGTATATATAAAGCGTATTTAAAATTTCGATCGTACATAAAACGGTATTCTATCATTTTTGTTATAATATGTATAACCAAATTTTTGGAAGCCATCATTCAAAAATGTACCCATCTATGGCATGAAAAAACTCCGAAACTAATCAAATATCCTATTTGCATTCAATCGAATATAATATTTCTTTCAGACCGAAAACTCAACTTCCACTTTAAAAATTGACCTCGACAATGAAAATGTAGTCCACTGCGCGACACACATGCAAGTCCACGAGATCAAATATATTTGGACTATTCGTAATTTTAGCGCTCACGAGAGATTTGGAGAAAAACTTTCATCGCCCAAATTACGTGCACTCACAACTGATAAAGTTGAATGGGATCTTCTACTTGACCTCAAATCACACTGTCGTGGTAAAGAATGTATCATGATTAAAGTATTTCTATCCGAAGAAAGTGTAGTTAAATTAGTAGAAGGAGAATGCACTATCTCCATTATCAATCATAAAAAAGAAGTGTTACTTCGGCAGCACGTACAATCAAGAAAGTATTCGACCGATTATCGTTGGTACGCGTTGTTCGAGTTCACGAAAGACGATTATTTTAAAAACCACGTGCTGCAAAACGACACATTAACGATGGTCATCCATCTAAAATGGTTTTTTGAACCATCTCATAATGTTTCTCATCAACTGAAGATTCTTTCACCAGGTCCCACGAGTACATTTACACCCGAGAATACCACAACGAACAAGGTCGGCGACAACTTTTTCCTTAAACTATGCAAAAACTTACACAAAAAAATATTTTGAAAAAATATGTAATAAATCAATAAAAAATAAATCTCGCATCTTTAAAAATTTTCGACTTTTGCAACATTTTTACACTAAAAATATGTAGTAATAAAACTCGATAGTTAGTACACAATTTTCGCAAAAATTTTCAAATATTTCGTTTCCCTGTTGACTTTTTTAGCTCCAAAAGGATCGAGTGGTGCCCAAAAATATCTAAAAAATTTGGGTAGCATTACGAGTAGCTCCCCTCACTGGGAGGCCAACTCGTCTTCTATAAATTATCTTCCCCCTTATTGGCTTAGCTCCGTAAATAAATTATCTACCCCTTCAAAATTAAACCGCAGTATCTTAAACTTGAGCTATAATCTAAGTTATGGTACATTGTAACCTTGGGGAGGCGACTAAAAATTGTCGAATAGTGCGTGAAAAAATAGATCAATTTTGCCAAATATTATAACACTTGCATTAAGTAACTAAGGTTCATTGGAAAATCATTATTTTCCCTTTTGAATTTATGTGGAAGTTTCAAAACACGGATTTCTTTTCAGTTTACACGAGTAGATAGGGATTGGACCAAGTGAAGCAATAAGGGCAAAAGCTTTCACAAATTGGGGTTTCGAGAGATGAAAAAACAGTGTTATAAAAACTGGTTTATATCTTTTGATCCGAAATTTCAGAATTCGAATGATGAGTTTTTGAAAATTTTAAATTTGAAAATGAGAAGAAAACAGACCCGAGTGAAGCGAGTGCAAAAGCTTCTTTCGAGAAGTAAAAAAATCATTGTTTTTTCAGGTGAAAAAAGGGGTTTTTTGGCTTGAAAATTTCTTAAAATTTGAATGATGTATTTTTTTAAGAGTACAATTTGAAAAAAAACGAGACAAAAACTTTCAAACATTGATATTTTGGGACATAAAAATAATGTTTTCTTATGATGAGTTTACTTTTTTGGAGTCCACAATTTTAGAATTTAAATATTGGAGGATTAAAAATTTCTAAAGCTTTCAAAAATGCATGTTTAGAGAGAATGAAAACGGCACATTTTTGGTTTAAACGTGAATCCCCAGGGGCTCTTTGGTGTCTCGAAGCCCTTAGCGAAAGATAAGCATTAATTCTGTAAAGAAAACAAAATCCTTTCCTCTTTTTTGGGGCAAAAATTAGGACCTCGTAAAAATTTTGACAAAATTGGTGATTTCTAACATTTTTAGAAGAAAATCCAACTTTCCAACACTTTTTACAAAAATTAGAACTTTCTGAGAATCTTCACTTATTCAAAAAAAACAAAAAAAAAAAACTCTCACGCAGTAAGCGTGAGAAGACCGACTTTTCGTAAAATAAATATCTTTTACGAACGAATTGATCCACTGTTATTTAAACAGTGATTCGCGAACGAACTGATTCGTATAAGTGACTTGTTCGTGAACGAATCGATTTGTACAAGTGACTCGTTCGTGAATGAATCGATTCGTATAAGTGACTCGTTCGCGAACGAATCGATTCGTATAAGTGACTCGTTCGCGAACGAATCGAATCATACAAGTGAATCGTTCGCGAACGAATTGATTCGTACAAGTGAATCGTTCGCGAACGAATCGATTCGTACAAGTGAATCGTTCGCGAACGAATTAATTCATACAAGTGAATCGTTCACGAACGAACCGATTCAGACATGTGATTCGTTCGCGAACGAATTGATTCATTTACTCAATTTTCAATGAATCATTCGCGAACGAATTGATTCGTATTAGTGACTCATTCGCGAACGAATTTATTCATAAATTAAAGATTCGTTGGCGAATGGTTCTTTCAAAAAATTGATCAATTCGTTCACGAATGATTCACAAAAAATTGAGGGTCGTGTACTTAATAGGAATCGAGCAAACCTAGTGAGATTTCAAGTTTCATCGAAATCAGTTCAGCCATTTCCTAGGTAATGAGTTTTGAAAAATTCTGAAAAAAAATTTTGTCGCTCGACAAATTTGAAAGCTTTGAGCTTTTGAAAATTTTGTTTTCGATTACGCGCGAAAGCTACGAACTTTTGGATCATGGTGCAAGTGCGAAATCATAGGAATGGTGATGGACTTGTGATACTTCAAGTTTCAGAAAAATTGGTTCAGTCGTTACTCAAAGTAATGATTTTTAAGTGAAAAATGTCGAAAAAAAGTTTTGTCGCTCGATAAACTTGGAAGCTTCGAACTTTTGAAACACGATGATGGTGACAAATTGTCCGGCTAGTATCCAAGGGCTGACATTTTGAGTTTCATCAAAATCGGTTCAACCGTTCCTCAGAAATAAATTTTTAAATGAGTTTTTAAGTGAAAAATGTCGAAAAAAAATTTTGTCGCTCGATAAACTTGGAAGCTTTGAACTTTTGGAACTTGATGATGATGGCGAAATCTCCGCTAAGTAGTGTAGTTCTGAAATTTCAAATTTGATCAAAATCGATTCAGCCGTTGCTGAGAAATTAAATTTTATGTGTAAATTCACCTCATCACATACGAGTACTTAAATATTTAAGTAAAGACTTGGCACACGAATTCATTTAAAATTGAACTTTTAAAAAATCATTTCTCAGGAACGGTTGAACCAATTTTGATGAAACTCAAAATGTCAGCCCTTGGATACTAGCCGGACAATTTGTCACCATCATCGTGTTTTAAAAGTTCAAAGCTTCCAAGTTTATCGAGCGACAAAATTTTTTTTCGACATTTTTCACTTAAAAATTCATTTAAAAATTTATTTCTCAGGAACCTTTGAACCGATTTTGATGAAACTCAAAATGTCAGCCCTTGGATACTAGCCGGACAATTTGTCACCATCATCGTGTTTCAAAAGTTCAAAGCTTCCAAGTTTATCGAGCGACAAAATTTTTTTTCGACATTTTTCACTTAAAAATCATTACCTTGAGTAACGACTGAACCAATTTTTCTGAAACTTGAAGTATCACAAGTCCATCACCATTCCTATGATTTCGCACTTGCACCATGATCCAAAAGTTCGTAGCTTTCTTACGTAATCGAAAACAAAAATGAGCTTTTTCAAATTTTCGGGGGGTGACTTTGCACAAAATTTTTTAAAAATTTAATTTCTCAGCAACGGCTGAACCGATTTTGATCAAATTTTAAATGTCACAACTAGGCTACTAGCCGAACATTTTGGCATCATCATCAAGTTCCAAAAGAACGCAGCTTCCAAGTTTATCGAGCGACAAAATTTTTTTTCGAAATTTTTCAAAACTCATTACCTAGAAAACGGCTGAACCGATTTTGATGAAACTTGAAATCTAAGTAGGCCTCTACGATCTCTATAATTTCGCATATTCACTTCGATCCAAAAGTTCGTAGCTTTCGAATTAAATCAAAAATTCAAAAAAAAAATTGTATATATATATCTCTATATATATGTATATATATAAACCTTATATAAGGAAACCTGAAATTTTGGGAATGAGCCTATCGTGATCCCAGACCCTCGAAACGCAAAGAAAAGTCACTCCCCGACCCAACTTCCACTATCGCAACAAATACAATACTCCACTTTTCTCCGAAAAGTCGGTAACAGGACTTCAATTTGACAAAACAAGACTTCTTTGATATTTTCAGGTGAACATCCATACTTTTTGGATGTTTTGCCAAAAAAGCAGGGATTTATCAATAATTTTGAAAACAAAGTAGGACTTTTTGACCGTTTTGTCAGTAAATGGAACTTTTTTACAATACTGGTAAATATGAGACTTTTTGACAATCCGGGTAAAAATAGGACTTTCTGATACGTAGTTTTTATGAAAAAACAGACCTGTTTTACTCGGGAATACCCTTCAGACAGGTAGGATACGTGACACTCGAGGTCATTCGAGACCAAAAAAAAACATTTAAAATTTAGATTCCCTCCCCCTGCTGATTTTTGAATATGCCAGACTAATTTTGATTTCCTATTCCTGTCGAGTAATTCGATTCTTATTCTGACTTGTTTTTCAGTCGTGTTTACCCCCTCTATTCATTCCTAAAAATATCCCAACTATATCATTTCATCAACTTATCAGATCAAGTTTCAATAAACAAATTCATTCATCCGAATTGATCACGGCTTGAACCCTAGCTAAGTAATCATGATTCGATAGCAAATTTCAAAATCTCAACAAGTCTATTACGTTATCGATTTAATTTCTTTGCACTCGTTAGAGAATAAATTCGTTTAAATTGTGGGGATAAACGGTTCCTCCTCTTCGAGTTGTTGATACAGACGCGATCATGAACACTGTTTACACCATTTTCAAGATACTCGTATTTTTGTTTCCCTACTGCACGTGTTTTATTCGAGTAAGTACAAATACGAGACCATTTCTCAACATATACTTGGATGGGTGGATATTTGAAATTTCGCTTCGGTCAAAAGAATCGTTTGTCAATCAAAGTTCCTGCGATTCCGAGGCATGAAAAGTATTCGATCATTTTTATAATAATGTACCCACTTTATTAAATTTTTGTAAGCCATCATTTGAAAAAAAAAAATGTAAGGCATAAAAAGGCTCCAAAACTAATAAGATATCCTATTCGTATTCAATCGAATATAATTTCTTTCAGACCGAACACCCAAATTCCACTTTAAATATTAGTCTCGACAATGAAAATGTAGTTCACTGCGCGACACACGTGCAAGTTCACGAGATCAAATATATTTGGACTATTCG
Organism: Planococcus citri; assembly: GCF_950023065.1. Lineage (NCBI taxonomy): Eukaryota > Metazoa > Arthropoda > Insecta > Hemiptera > Pseudococcidae > Planococcus > Planococcus citri. Next base: position 12,964,991 of record NC_088681.1, read on the forward strand.
TAATTTCAGCGTTTACGAGAAATTTGCAGACAAACTTTCATCGCCCAAGTTACGTGCACTCACAACTGATAAAGTTGAATGGGATCTTCGACTTGAACTCAGATCGTACTTTCATGGTAGAGAACATATTTTGCTGGAAGTATTTCTATCCGATGAAAGTGTAGCTAAATCAGTGGACGGAGAATGCACTATCTCAATTATCAATCATAAAAAAGAAGTGTTACTTCAGAGTCACATAGAATCAAAAAAGTATTCGACCGATTGGATTTGGAACCAGGGGTTCATCATTTTCAAGAAAGACGATAATTTTAGAAACCACGTATTGCAAAATGACACATTAACGATGGTCGTTCATCTAAAATGGTTTTTTGAACCATCTCATAATGTTTCACATCAACGGAAGATTCTTTCACCAGGTTCTACATCTACTACGCCCGAGAATACCACAACGACCAAGATCAGACACAACTTTTTCCTTAAACTATGCAAAAACTTACACAAAAAAATTCGTGGTCATAAAACTTGATACTTGGTTAAGTACACAATTTTCGCAAAAATTTTCCAACATTTCGTTTCCCTATTGACTTTTTCAGCTCTGAAAGGATCGGGTAGCGCCCAAAGAGGAGTTGAAATTATTCAAGTCTGCACTTCTCATTTTCAAAGTGTGGGAGGAGATGTATGTAATTTACTAATACCAGTATTTTTCATTTTCAAAGGAAAAAGCGAAAAAAAATTCAAGACTTTTTTGCATTTTGCACAAAAAAATGAAGAATTATCATGTTTCTCTACAATTTTGCCAGGAAAAGTGGAAAAAAAAGAGAAAACAGAATCAGCAAAATTACACGTCTATACTCTGTAAGAAAACAAAAAGATACTACTTTTTCACTGCTTTTTTAAACCACATTTTCAAAAAGCTCCTCACTCGACCCCCTCTCCCCCTCACACGCCAACAAAAAATTGGTGAAAATTTTCAAAACAACTAAAATTTAAAGAAAATTTGTATACAAAGTACATATTTTTCAATTTAAATCAAAATTATTTTTAAAAAAACAAGTTGCCAATCTCATCGAAACCTTTTTTTAAAATGATTTTAAGGTTTTTGTTGTGTGTTTGAATTTTCAAGTTTTTTCACTACCTTATTTTTGACTAAATTCACAACTTTTTTACTATACTTTCACAAGAGATACCCTGAATTTATGTTAAATAACTGGTTATCTTGGATCAATTGCATGTCTACATTTATTTTTACAATGATCTAGTAAATTAATGGTAATTTCTGGTACGTAATTGGTAATCTCTGATAACACTAGGCAACAATTTTTGACTTTTTTCGTGTGTTCGGGTTGAAAATGGGCTTAATCGATAGTTTAGACCCTAAAACAAAAAACAGAGTGGGATTTTTCAATTTGAATTGTTTTTGTGGTCAGGAGAGATGATCAAAGTTTCAAAAATGGCCGTTTTTGCCCTATTTCACGAGTTTCTGGCGGCACCAGTATTGTTTTTCGAAAAAAACCAAGGTCATATTCGGATTCTACGCACTTTTTTAAGTAAACATCTTTCCCGGATTTTCGATTTTCGAAGTTTCAAGCGCATACGGACGATTTTTGTTTGTAACATATTTTAAAACTCGGAGCGCGCGACGCTGGCGTTACCCCACGATGTAATCGTGGCGCGGAACCGTGTTCGCGCGGGCGAGGATCTCGTGCAGTAAAAATCTCGTGTTACAAACGAAAATCTTCCGTATGCGCTTGAATGTTCGAAAATCAAAAATCCGGGAAAGATGTTTACTTAAAAAAGTGCGTAGAATCCGAATATGACCTTGGTTTTTTTCGAAAAACAATACTGGTGCCGCCAGAAACTCGTGAAATAGGGCAAAAACGGCCATTTTTGAAACTTTGATCATCTCTCCTGACCACAAAAACAATTCAAATTGAAAAATCCCACTCTGTTTTTTGTTTTAGGGTCTAAACTATCGATTAAGCCCATTTTCAACCCGAACACAAGCATGCCGTTGCCTAGTGTAATTTACAGGTAATTTCTCATAAATAACAGATGGTTTTCAATTAATCACAGGTAATTTCTGATTTCTGCTAAATTACTTTTACTGGTGTTCATTCTGGTAAATTACTGGTAATTTTTGGTAAATTGCCCATCATTTTAAGTAAATTACTGGTAATTTCTGGTGAATTACTTGTAATACTTTTTACTTTACCTTTTGAAAATTTTGGAAAAAAATCAACAAACGGCTAAGGGGGAGATGTTTTTCAAGTCAAACTTTCAAAAACAATTTTCAGACATTTTGTCAGATTTTCGAAACCTTCAGGACACTTTTTTATGAAGAAAATTCGAGTCAGGTCGGGGTTGTTCAATTCACCAAATATAAAATACCGGAAAAAATGCAGTATGTTCAAATTTTCAAGTTACAAAATAAACAATTTTCAACTTAAAAAGAAAACGAAAACAAAAAACCAAGACTGTGAGCAGAAAATGCCACTAGTGCTTAAAAGGGGTGGGGGGAGGGCATCAAAGTTTATTCAAATCTAAATTCTATTTTCGAAGTGGGGTACAAAGATGAAATGAAGAACAAAATTCAGAATTCTGAATGAAGAAGAGAATATGTAAGTAAATGGAACAATTCAGAGTTTTATCAAAAAAATGTAAATGACAAGATTTTTTGAATAATGTTGTCAAAAAAAACAAAAAAAACAGAAAGAAAAAAAGCTGACTGGTTAGGTAGGTCATACATGTAAATTTTATCCACATTACGTCTTTTACCAGCATTCATAAAAATGTGATTTTTTTATCCATGTTTTTTGTCAAAAACATAGGCTGGGAATCGATTCAATTAGGCATCTACTTATTTTTCAAAAATTGTTAATCAATTCGATTACTCTCGAAAATTAAATGAAAATCAAAGGCTTTAATTACGATTACTCAAAAATACATTTCAAAATCACGTTCAGATTATTTGATGCGCAGATAAAGAGTTGATTACGCAACCATTCTGTTAAATGAGTATTTCAGTTTTCATCTCACGAGTCAGATTCCGATAGAATTTCACTAATGAGGCAGTTGATATATTTTTCTTCTCTGTGTGTGAGGTAGAAGCAACCATGAATCCTCTTTACATCATTGGGATCTTCTTCTTCGCCTCCTATTGCAGCGGTCAAGTAAGTGCATAATAGTTTCATCGATTTGAAGGCCAACTGGGCCAACCACTCAAAATCATTATGAATACACCTACGCATCCTACTCAATTCAGTCAAGCCTCATGGCAATTTTTTGGGGTTTCCAACTATTGCAAAAAAAAAAAAAAAAAATTACCAACAAAGTCCGATCAACCAGCTTTTAGCTTTTATTAGGTACCTATTGAGATGTTAAAATCATTATCAAATCGAATTTATTCCTTTCAGACTGAGCAAACAAATCCCACTATAAACATTAACCACAAAAACATGGTTCAATGCGAAACACACATGCAAGTACACGAGATCAGTTATGTTTGGATTATTCGTAATTTTAGCGCCCACAAGACACTCCGCAGAGAAGTTCTATCACCTAAGTTACGCGCACCCACAACTGATAGAATCGAATGGGATCTTCGACTTTACCCTCCATACAGTAGAACTCTACGAGATTATAGTGAAATTGGATTTTATAATTTTGTATCTAATGAAAGTAAAGTTGAAGACGCGATAGCAGAATGCAATATTTCAATCATCAATCATAAAAAAGAAGTGTTACTTCATAAACATTATGCAAAATCACAAAGGTGCAAACCCGGAGTTGGGAACAAATGGCACACCTTTGAAATCCTTTGCAAGGATGATGATTTTTTTAGAAATCACTTGCTGCAAAACGACACATTAACGATGGTCATTCATCTAAAATGGTTTTTCGAACCATCTCATAATGTTTCTCATCAACGAAAGATCCTATCGCCTCATCCAATACCAGACTCTGCCATCATGAAAAATAATCTATCTACAAACTTCGAATACATGCTGGAAAATCCGGAATTCGCGGACGTCGTATTTATCACAAATGGTACCAACTACCCAGCTCATAAGAATATTTTGGCCGCACGCAGCCCTGTTTTCGCTGCCATATTCCGACGCAAGGATACAAAAAATGGAAAAAATAAGAAAATTCGAATAAACGTCACAAACATGGACGGAGATGTACTACGTTCTATGCTGAGGTATATTTACACCGGCGAATGTGAAAATTTGGACAAACTAGCAGACAAATTACTCGCAGCTGCTATTAAATATCGTTTGGATGGTTTGAGAAGAATTTGCGAGCAAACACTTCGTCAGACTCGGTCATCTGATACAGCAGCATAAAAATTGGACTTGGCGGAGTAATGTCACGAACTCACAGGAAATCACGAAGACTTTGAGTAGAGGCAGAGCCAGCATACGGAAATTAATGTTTAATTAATAAATAAGATTCAATGATAATTCAAAATCCTATTTATATCATTAAAAAAAACTTAGATTAGACTTATTTCGTTACATCTGTCCAGAACTAGCCCATTTATCATTGCTTTACAGATAAAAATATACAGATATATACGATGATTATGATACTTTTTGTACAGATCCCTTATCTTTGAACTATTGAAATTAAAAATCAAAAAGGTGTTACCCTGCTCCTGAGGACTGATGGATCGGGAACTATGAGACTCTTTCAAAATGTTCAGGTTTTATTTTTCTTTAAACCAGTAAAACTTGAATTTTCGCGACTTTGAAACCCTCGGAGTGGATCGGTTATGGGCTCCTGTCGCATGCACCGAATAATGGACCCCTCAAAATTGTATCCCTCTCCCTTAAGAATCTCCCTCGTTCTGTTTTATTCTTAGGTTCGGATACTTGAATGCAAGCTGTGAAATTGATTTTTCTGTCTTTTCATTCAATTTCGCAAAAATTAGTCAACCTGATACGAACAAAACGAAAGGTGTTCAACTGTTTATTGAGGGAAAGGGGGAACGAAAAATTTTTCATGACAAAAAATACTTAATAATTTTTCCGAAGTGAAAAATAGAAGATTAAATGACAATTTTACCAATTGATATAACATGTAATTTGCATTATGGAATATAAAAAATTGTTACGTTCCTTTTTGAATTTATGAAAGTTACAAAAATGAACTCTTTTCACTTGGAAAAAAGATACGAGTAGAAAATAACTCGAGCAAAACGAGTACAAAAAATTCGTACTTCAAGAGGTAAAAAAACAACAGTTTTAAAAATTTGTTCATTTTTTTAGCTCAAAATTTGGTGGTGTTTAACTGTTTATCCCATCTATCGTTTCCTAAAAATATTTCAACTATACAATTTATCACCTTATCAGATTCAATTTCAGTAAACGAATCGAATTATCTGAATTGATCCCGGCTTGAACCAGAGCTAATTATGATTCAATAACAAATTTCAAAATATCATCGAGTCCATTACGTTATCGTTTTATTTTCTCTGCACTCGTTAGAGGATAAATTCGGTTCCTGTTTTTCGAGTTGTTGATACAAATGCAAACATGAACATTTTTTACACCATTTTCAAGATATTTTTGTTTTCCTACTGCACGTTTTTTATTCGAGTAAGTAAGTACAAATAGTACTATTTCTCAACATATCATACTTGGATGGGGAGGGTATTTGAAATTTCGCTTCGGTCAATGGAATCGTTTGTCAATTTGCAATCGAGGTTCCTGATTCCGATGCATAAAAAGTACCTATTCTATCATTTTTATAAAACCTACTTAATCAAACTTTTGTAAAGCATCATTTAAAAAAAAAATGTAAGGCACAAAAAAGCTCCAAAAATAATAAGAATGATATCCTATTCGCATTCAATCGAATATAATATTTCTTTCAGACCGAACACTCGAACTCCACTTTAAATATTGACCTCGACGATGAAAATGTAGTTCACTGCGCGTCACACGTGCAAGTTCACGAGATCAAATATATTTGGACTATTCGTAATGTTAGCGCTCACGAGAAAATTGAAGGAGAACTTTCATCGCCCAAATTACGCGCACTCACTACTGATAAAGTTGAATTAGGTACACACATTAATGAAAAATAATTCTCGCATATTTCTTAATTTTTGACTTTTGCAACATTTTTACACTAAAAAGACGTGGTAATAAAACTTTATACTATTTGTACACATTCATTAATCAAACATTCTCAACTTCCACGATTTTTTATATTATTCAAAAATTTTGAATCCCACAACCTCTTATCAAGTTATTACAGCTGAAATAGCCAATTCCGTTTTGAAAAAATATTCAAACATTCAGAAAAATTCGGATTTTCACAATTTTAGGACTCCATGACAAATAACCTCCTCTCCAAACGAATCCCCGAAGGGTCTAACAAGCAGGACAACATGTAGCTAGAAGCAGGATAAAAGCAGAAACGTCGGCAGATTTTTTACGCGTTTCAACTGTCGGGAGGAGAGAGGAGATGCTAAATTGATTCGAGTCTGCATTTCTCATTTTTAAAGTGTGCGGATGGGAGAGGTGTAATAATAATTTACTCATATCGGTATTTTCAAAAGAAAAAGCGACATAAAAAATTCAAGGCTCGTTTGCATTTCGCGAAAAAAAAAACGAGAAATTATTTGGGGCGAAAAAGAAAGATAAAGTGTGTTTTTTACAATTTTGTCAGGAAAAGTAAAAGAAAAGAACAAAAAACAGAATCCGCAAAACTACACTTCGACTCTTAATAAAAACAAAAAGATACCACTTTTTCACTACTTTTTTAAACCAAATTTTCAGGAGGCTCCCCACTCGACCCTCCTTTCCCCTCACACGCGCCAAAAAATAACACAGTCAAATTTTTCACAGGGATACTTTTAAGTTTACCTTTTGAGAACATTGAAAAAAAAGGCAAACTGCTGAGGTAGAGATTTTAAAGAAAATTTGAGTCAAACAATGCCCGAGGAATTTAGGTCAAGGTTATTTGAATTTAATTCACCAAATACAAAATATTGGAAAAGAAATGTTCAAATTTTCATGTTTAATAAAAAATTTTCAACTTTTTTTAAAAACCCGAGACTGTGGGAAATTTAAGCAGAGTTAAGTAAGGGAATTTTGATTCTCAAAATGAACATAATATTATAGTAATTTCCAAGTATTTACCTGTTGATTCCTGCCTGGTTTAAAGTTTAAATGAAATTTCTTCTGGTTACTGGTGAGTCAAATAATTTAAATAATATTCCTCTAAATGATAAGTATCTTCTGAATAAATGGAGAAATTGAATAGATCAATTACTGCGACATCCGGAACCTGAAAGAGGGCCAGGCAGAAAAAGAACACAGGGCCCAATTAATTTCATTGAAACTAAGTGAGTAAAATTTAGACTAAAAAGGCAGAGGAATTTAGTAGAAGTGTTTTTGGATCCTAAAGCAGTTTCTAAAATAGTCAGAAGGGGGATCGGAACCCAGGGAGCCGAAAAGGACCTCTGGTGAATTTGAGTGCACCATGTGCACAACGACAAGTCTATAAAATTTACTGAAAATATAATTAATAACTCACTGTTGGCGCTGTTGGTACATCCTGTTCCATTTCGGCTCCTTCTGCTGTTTCTGGAAATTTCATCCAATGAAATTTTGAATAATTTATTCATTTAAATTACCACAAAGGTCAAACTTGAAAAATGAACACTTTTGCTAGTTTAAGATGCAAAGGGCAAATGGCAGAGTTGCAAGGAGGAATAGTAGTTTATTGTGGGGGCCTGAGTCATTCTCAAAGAGGATTTTTGGTGGCCATTTTAATAGTTGACCAACTCATAGGGTGAGTCACCCTTCCAAAGAGGTCACTATCCTTCTGAAATCAAGGTGGAGAAATTAAGGGTAATTACGAGTACCATGTAATTTACCACCTTTGGATTCAGCTATTTTCAAGTGAAGCGTCAGTGTAGCCACTTGAAGTCGATTTTTCGACAGAGACTGTGAGCAGAAAATGTCTTCAAGTATTTTACAAGAGAGGGGGGGGTGACAAATCAACATTTATTGAAGGTTGGCGAAGACTAGCTTTACATTCCATGGAAGGTTGATTATGTAATATTGACAGGTGAGAGGTCAATTCTTGAAACGGCTCATTGAAATGCTCATTGATGATTCGCCAGGTACTGAGGTAATTATTTTCATCAATATCGATGTTCCTTTCAAGATCTTTTGCGTCACCTTCAAGGCAATTGTGCAGAGAAATATTCTTCTCAAGATTGGTCATTTTTCGTTTTTATGGAAGATGTTTCTGAAGTTAATCCACGTGCCTTGAGATGACCATTAAACTTTGGCAGATCAGCTTGTGGAAGTCTAATAGACAAATTTAGTTGATTTTTGATTTTTTTTTCAAAACAATGTTCGATGAGCGCTTAGTCGATCACGTAAGTATTTATAGCAGAAATCTGTTACGTTCTTCAAGATCGACATCATTATCTAATTCACAATCAATTGACTTTGCTTGGTATTTCTCGTTTAAATTCTACAGTTCTTTTAATTCTTTTGTTGATGACCTCAGGGAGTTCAGAGAGGTGCTGGTTGTCAGGTTTTATCTTTTTTAATCCATCAAATAATAATTCTGCAATGGAGTTGATTGTCATCTAAACTCCTCGTTGAACTAGTACTTATTTTTGTATCGCCGTCACTATCATTGCTGATTTCAGTGAGTGATTTCATTTGATTGGAGATGATCTCCATTTTTCGAACGGCACGGTGGCAGTAAAGACATCCGGTTCGGGGGACCAATTTGTTAATGAACAAGAAGTGAAAATGAAATTAAGATCAATACTCAGAATTCTGAATGAAGAAGAGAGTAAACGGAACATTTAAAAATTTGGTCAAAAAAAGGGGGATAAGCAAGATTTTTTTGAAATTTTGTCCAAAAAACTGACTAATTATGTAAATTATATCCATATTACATACAAAGCAACGTTCATAGAAATGTAACTGTTTTCATCCATTATCGTTTCTTTGGTCGAAATTTTAGGCTGGGAATCACTTCAATTACTTACTTATCATTTTTTTCAAAACTTGTTAATCAATTCGATTACTCTCGAAAATTAAATGAAAATTGAAGGATTTGATTAACACAACTCAAAAATGCATTTCAAAGTCACGTTCGGATTATCGGATGCGCAGATTAAGAGTTAATTATACACAAACATTCATTCGTTAAAATAAATCTATTTCAGTTTTCTTTTCTCAGATCCGCGAGTCAGTTTCTGATAGAATTTTACTTAAACGACAGTGATATCTTTTTCTTCGCTGTGTGCTACATAGGTTGAAGCCAACATGAATCCTTTTTACATCTTTTGGATGTTATTTTTCGCCTCCCATTGCAGCGTTCAAGTAAGTGCATATTTTCATAGTCGATTTGATCGGATATAAGTATAATATGTACCTACCAGTAAAATTCTAATAAGAGGATGAAGGCCGACCTCTAAAAACACGTACGCCACTCAAGTATCTCGGCCATTTCTTTGGGCTTTCAACCTTTGCAAAAAAATAAATTACAAAAACTTTAATGAAATTCAGTGTTCTGTCGTCCACAGAGCCTCTCTATCAATTTAGGCAGAATTTTTCAAAATTAAAAAAAAAATGTTTACCTTTCTCAAGCCGAAAACCGGTGTAAAAAATTCATCTCCCAGTTCAATTTTTGCGATCTGAATTCGACCTGTAAATTATTAGCCACAGGTGTAAAGTTTTACTCAACCCATTTGATTTTTACACACATCAAGTTGCACCTGTGATTCGCCAAGTTTATTTTGGCAAAAAAGGTTGCTTCAAAAATCACAAACTTGACAAACTTTCGGCATTTCTGACGAAAGAATTTGGGATGAGCGGTCCAAAGGTATCAACAAAGTCTCATCAATCATTACTAAACTGAATTATTCCTTTCAGACTGAGCAAACAAATTCCACAATAAACATCGATTACGAAAATATGGTTCAATGCGAGACATGCATGCAAGTTCACGAAATCAAATATATTTGGACTATTCGTAATGTTAGCGCTCACGAAACACTCGGAGAAGAACTTCTAGCACCAAAGTTACGCGCACTCACAACTGATAGAATTGAATGGGATCTTCGACTTTACTTTGAATATTCTGTTCTGTTTAATGTTTTTATATCCAGTGAAAGTATAGTTAGAAAAGCGATAGCAGACTGCAATGTTTCAATCATCAATCATAAAAAAGAAGTGTTATTTCATAAAAATATCAAATCAAAAAGGTGTGTCCTCGCACCGGAGGACCGATGGATCAGGAACTATGAGACCCTTTACAATAAAGATGATTATTTTTTTAGAAATCACTTGCTGCAAAATGATACATTAACGATGTTATTCCACATAAAATGGTTTCATGAACCATCTAATGAAGTTTCCTTTCAACACAAGATCCCATCGCCTCTTCCAACACCAGACACTACTATCATGAAAAATAATCTACCTGAAAATTTGGAATCGATGCTCGAAAATCCTAAATTCGCAGACGTCGTATTTATCACAAACGGTGGCAATTATCCAGCTCATAAGAATATTTTGGCCGCACGCAGTCCTGTTTTCGCTGCCATGTTCCGACGCAAAGATACAAAAAATGAAAAAAATAAGAAAATTCGAATACACGTCACAAACATGGACGGAGAAGTACTACGTTCTATTCTGAAGTATATTTACACCGGTGAATGTGAAAATTTGGATAAACTAGCCGGCAAATTACTCGCAGCTGCTATTAAATATCGTTTGGATGGTTTGAGAAGAATTTGCGAGCAAACGCTTCGTCAAACTTCGTCATCTAATACAGCAGCATAAAAATTGGACTTGCCAAGTGATGTCACGAACTCAGAAAATCACGAAGACTTTTGAGTAGGGGCAGAGCCAGTATATGTATACGGAAATTAATAAATAAGATGTAATGATAGTAATTCCAAATCCTATTTATATCATTAAAAAAAACTTAGATAAGATTTATTTTCTTTACATCTCAAGATAAGATTTATTTTCTTTACATCTCATCTTTTTAGAATTAACCCAATTTATTTTTACTTTACAGATCTATTTACGATGATTCTGATATCTTTTGAATACCTTCCTTAAGTTCGAGCTTTTCACGTACTTCCGAAATTAAATTTCGTACCAGGTCAATGTCGTAAATTGCACCTTTCGTTAACCCCCGCCCCCTCTTCTCAAGAAAATCATTAAATCTTCAAGATGTGCCCATATTTTAAAAATATTCTACTGGGAGATTTTTTTCTGATATTTTTCTTCATGAAGTTACAACAGATTTCAAGATTCAGCCTCTTTTCCTCGTCACTCTCTGCCCCTTGATTTTATTCAAAAGATCGAGAGAATTGCCAAAAAAAAATCAAACTATAACAAGGATGGTATCTTCTTATTTTTAGCCCTTTTTCTCAATCCACTGCTGGATGAAGGCCTCCCCAACTTCTTTCCACGAGCTCCGGTCTTGGGCTGTACTTCACCATTTTCCATCCCATGTCTGTATCTCATCTTCCCATCTCCGGGTTGGTCTTCCCAGTGCCAGTTTTCTGTCTGGTCTCCACTGTGTAGTCTTTACCACCCATCACTGATCACCGCTTTTGGCAACATGACCAGACCAGTACCACCTACTCCGCTTAGCTGTCTCCACCCCAGTTGGATGAAAATCTGCCCTTCTGCAAATAAAAACGCCTTAAAGAGCAGTTTAATTGGCGTTTTATACTTAAATGCCAAATCCAAGGGCGTAATTCGAAGCGACTTTTAAGGTTGTTACATTTTCTGCATGGCAGAAAAAAAATTCTGCTGAAAAACATGCTACAAGAATATTTTGTAGCGTATTTTTCTTGAGTAAGGTCACTACACTTTTAAATTGAGTGGTGTATTTCTGCCTGTCAAAAGAAACCAGCTACAAAATGTGCTACGTACACGTAGCGTATTTATTCAGGTACTCGCTGAAAAACGTGTGTAAATGTGGTATTTTACGTGTATGTTTTAGCTTAGTTATAATATAAATATTTATTCTCTTGATATCATCTGCCCTGATGGTTAGGGTATTACAGTTCTCACTCTCAGATCAGGAGACCCAAGTTCGATCCCAGGCTGAGCAAAAAATTTCTTCATGAACTAACAGCAATGGCAGATTTTCATGCTTAGGGGCAGAAAAACCAAATACGCACTGATTAATGGGCAGATATGTATTGGCGTAAAGTGCTGGAATTCCTGCCCGCGTTTTTGTGTCCTGTAAGGGCAGATTTTCACCCAACTGGGATAATGTCCATCATCCCTGTGGTCTCCCAAATTTTCTCCACTGTCCATTTGTCTCGCAGCATTATCCCCAGCATTGATCACTCCGTTTGCCTCTGCATCTTGACAATTCTATCTTCTAGCTTCTTCTTCAATGCCCATGTCTCACTAGCATATGAGGCCACTGGGATGATGCATCAATTGGCTACCTTCCTTCTCAGGCATATACATATTGACTTTTCTCTGATTATTCCTCACAGCCTCAAGTATGCTGTCCATGATGCCTTTATTCTTCTGGATATCTCTCTGTTGAAATTGGTATTCATTGTCATATCTTGGCCCAGGTACACAAATCCGTCAACCATTTCAATTTCATCATCCTCCAGCTGGGCACATTTTTTATCGATTACAAACCCATTGCGCATAGTCATGGTCTTCCCTTTATTAATTTTCAGTCCTACTTCTAGACATGCATTTTTCACCTTGTCCAACGCTCTCTGAAGTTCGTCCATATCCTGTGCTATCAGCACCACATCGTCAGCATATAGCAAATGGGTCAATGTTTCTCCTGAGATCTCCAGTCCTCCTAGAGTGTGGCTGTGAACAATTTAGGTGAAAGGGCATCTCCCTGTCTTATTCCCTTTTCAAGCATTATTTTTGCTGTTTCTCCATTGACTGTAATAGAAGCTGTGGCATTTCTGTAGATATACTTGAACACACGTAGGGTAAGCAGGATCAATTCCAATCTTTTCAAGAGCTGCCATCATAGACACCATTTTCAAAGAGTCAAATGCTTTTTCAAAATCAATGAATGCTAAACATGGAGGCATGCATTCTGAATTTGTTGGGTTTTTCAATGATCTGGCGCATCCGTTCGTCTTTTTGCCTTTTCATCTTTCTTTTGGTCTCTCTTTTGGTCTTTTCATCTTAATAAATAGTTTTTTGAAATTCCAGGGCTCGTACATTTTTTTCCAAAAAAAGTGACTTCTGTAATCTAAAACGCTCAAAAAAGTAACCAAAAAAGTGACAAAACATAGGCACTACATTTTTAATGCAAAAAAATATAACTTTTTGTTTTTAATTAAAATCTAAAAATGAAACTCGATAGAAACTTGTTTAATTTCAGCAAAAAGCAGGACATTTTGGCAAATCTTTTTTCCAATTTTTACCAAAAAAGTCGAACTGCAAAATATTTGGCAACTTTTTGATTGAAAATAAAACAATTTTTTTAGGTAATTTTAGACCAAAAATTGAGAATTTTTGCAATTTTTGGCAATGAATACGACACTTTTGACAATTTCAGCAAAAAAGAATTTTTTAGCAATTTCTGGCGAAAAAACGTCACATTACAACTATTATTGGAGAAGAGTGTGAGTTTTTGGATGCAAAAAACAACACAATTCTTAGCATCTTTTTTGCAAAAAAAAAAGAAAATTCTTGACAATTTAGGCTAAAAGCGAGACTTTTTGCTATTTTTGACAGAACACGAGACCTCCACAATAATTTCAGTAAAGGGCAGGGCTTCTTAAACATTTTTATCAAAAAAGCGACACATTTTAGCGCTAAAGAGTGAGATTTATTAATGATACTCATAACTCATAAGTTGATAAAATGCAAGACTTTGACAATTTTTGCAAAAAACAAGGCTTTCTGGAAATTTGGCAATTTATGACAAAACCGACCAGCAAAAAAATTGTCTGAGCAATGCGAAGGTGAATTTTTTCATTATGAGAAATTGAAAAATATGTTTGAAGTAACCTTTCACAAAAGTCCCCACTTTGGAATAAAAAATACAGTAAATTTCCAAAGTTCCCTGACTTGCGGACACCCTGAAACAGCCCCGAAAAAGTCGACAAATGAGCTCTTTTCAACACAATTTGTTCAAAATTCCAAAAAAATGGAGGGGGGAATTGAAGATTTGAAAAGGTCTTATTGAAAAAAAAAAAACAGAACTTAGACAAAATATGTAGTTGGAAAATTGTACTTTAGTAGGATTAGCAGGGCTCATAAGCAAAAAGGAGGACTTAAGTAGGACTAACAGGACCAGTAGGATCTGTTAGACCACTTGCATTAATTATGTGACTGCTTTTATCCATGTTCGTTTCAATGGTCAAAAACTTGGGCCAGGAATCTGTTCAATTAGGTAGGTACTTATTTTTCAAAAATTAGATATTAATTAGTTCGATAACTCCCGAAAATTTAAATGAGAATTTAAAGCGTTTATTTCCGATTAGGTACTCAAAAAATGCATTTCAAAATCACGTTCAAATTATTAGATGCCCAGATAAAGATTTGATTACACAAACATTCTTTTAAATAAATCTATTTCAGTTTTCGTCTCGCAGATCCACGAGTGGGATTCTGATCGGTAGGTAAGGTGCCCAAATACATAGGTTTTCATGCCATGTAATTTTTCTCGCGTCCAAAAGTAATTTTACCATGCCAGTTGCATATCTTTTCGTTCTCGGCGTGTAAGATTGAAGCAAACATGAATCCGTTTTACATCATTGGAATGTTCTTTTTCGCCTCCCATAGCAACGGTCAAGTAAGTGCATATTTTCATAGAGTCGCTCAGATGTATAGAAAATTCTTCAACCTCTCTGTAATTCTGACAGAAGATGTGGGGAAGATCGGTTCAAAGGTATCAACAAAGTCTACTCAACCAGCTTTTAGCTTTTATTAGATAGCTAGATACCTATACTGAAATGTGAACCATTATTAAATCGAATTATTCCTTTCAGACCGAACACTCGAACTCCACTTTAATTGTGAATACTGACAATGAAAATATGATTCATTTCAAGACACACATGCACGTTCACGAGATCAAATATACTTGGGTTATTGAAAATTTCAACGCCCACAAGGCTCTCGTACACGAACTTTCATCACCCAAGTTACCCGCACTCACAACTGATAGGATTGCATGGGATATTCGACTTCACCCTTCCTATTGGTGCTGGTATCCTGTAAAACATTGTGACATTTTGATCAATATATTCATATCCAGTGAAAGTATAGTTAAAGAAGCGGTAGCAGAATACAATGTTTCAATCATCAATCATAAAAAAGAGGTGTTACTTCATAAACATATGAAATTAAAAAAACGTTACCCTGCACTGACGGTGAGCGAGTTCGAGGACTATGAGACCCTCTGCGAGAGAAATTCTTTTTTTAAAAATCACTTGCTGCAAAATGATACATTAACGATGGTATTACACATAAAATCGTTTTTTGAACCGTCTAACAATGTTTTCCATCCACCCAAGATCCCATCGCCAAGTCCAATACCCGACACTACCATCATGAAAAATGATCTTTCTGAAAACTTAGAATCGATGCTGGAAAATCCGAAATTCGCAGACGTCGTATTCGTAACGAATGGAAACACTTATCCAGCTCATAAAATTATTTTGGCAGAACGCAGTCCTGTCTTTGCAGCAATGTTTCAACGCGACGAACGTACAAAAAATGCAAGAAGTAAAAAACTTCGAGTAAATTTCGGGCACATGAACGAACAAGTACTACGTGCAATGCTTCGTTATATTTACACAGGAAAATGTGAAAATTTGGCCAAACTAGCCGATAAATTACTCGCAGCTGCTATAAAATATCGTTTGGACGGTTTGAGAAGAATTTGCGAGCAATCGCTTCGCCAGACTTCGCCATCTGAGACAGCAGCATAAAAATTGGACTTGGCCGAGTAATGTCACGAACTCACGGGAAATCACGAAGACTTCGAGTGGACACTGGGCAAAGCCATCATTAAACGGAAATTGATGCTTATAATTAATAAAATATAAGATTCAACGATAATTCGAAATTCCATCTATATACCTAGGCATCATTAAAAAAAACTTAGATAATACTTATTTTCTTTTCATCTGTTTAGAACTAACCCGGATAAGCTCTCAAATTTCATTTGGATCGAAGGGGGAGGCAAACTTTCAATTGTTCAGATCTCTTCCCCCAAATTTATCATCTTCATCACTTGAGAAAATTTTTTTAAAAAATTTAAACTAAAATAAGGGAAGAATAAGTGGAAAATTCAAAAATTTTTGTTTAAAATATAAAAAAAGTAGCCATTTTTCCAAAAATACCTCAATATTTTTCAGAAGGTGGAGTTTAAAATTTCTTGTTTCGTGATTAAAAAATATAAAAAAAGACAAAAGCAGGACAATTTCTCCAAATTATATTCGAATAGAAGGGGCGCGGGTTCAATATCACTACATATTACTATTGATTTATATTTTCATAACTTGAGAAAGCATTTCGATTTTTTTTCAATTGAAAATTTTCAAACAAGTCATTTTTTAAAAAATAACACCATATTTTTAAGAAGGAAGAGTCTCAAAATTTTGTTTCACGATTTAAAAAATAGAAAAAAGTGATTTTACAGAATAGAAAACAAACAAGACATTATGAAAACAAAGGGGAGAAAATCAGAAATTTTCGAGGGACACCTTTTTCAAACACTTCAATCTTTGGGGAAAAATGATCAACTAAGAAATTGAAAAAATCGCCATACATGGGGCTGAAAATAATGAATTTTATAATGATTTTAGAAAAGGGGCCCTATCTCAACAACACGTAGGACGAGAGATGGTGCTTAATGGTACTCACCTTCCATTGAAATATTAATCCTGAAGCTCTGGGGAGGAGGGAATCCACCCTTTGTTTATCAAAATTGATTTTTTCCAATAAATTCTGATTTCTTTATACTGGTCTTTTCTTTGATTTTTGAAATTTTTGACCAAGGTTTATTACTACTCAAAAAGAGTTTTTGGTGGGGAGAAGGGGATAGGAAAAATGCAATTTCAATCATTTTGACTTGATATTCGTGTTCAGATGCGTCGAATTATGCAAAGAGGACAGTAGGACACCTCAGTCAATCAGTCATCAAAATTGATTTTTTCAAAAAAATTATGTTTTTACTCATTCTCCACCAGTTTTTCTGATTTTTGACCACGATCCACCCAAAATTGGGAGGGGGGAGATCAAAAACATGTTTAAAAATACGGGTGGAATTTTTTTTGAAAAAATCACTACTTTTTTTCAACCGATTTCAGAAAGCTCTCCGCCTCAAAAGCATAAAAAATGTTTGAAAAAATCAAATTTTTCACAGGAAAATTTTCAAAAAAGTTGAAATTTACAGAAAATTTATATACAAAGTAATTTTTAAATTCGATCAAAATTCTCAATTTCATCAAAAATAAACTTTTTTTTTTAATAATTTGAAAGTTTTGTTGCGTGATTGAATTTTTTCATTTTTTCACTATTTTTTTGACTAAATTCACCATAATTCATCACAACTTTCACTATTTTCACCACTTTCAATACCTGTTAGATATGCTGATTCATCAATGATACCTAAACAAAATAAACAAGAAAGAAAAATGTCGTTTTAAGGAGAAATTATAGGTAGAGGGGAAATGCAATTTTTTTAGGAATGACCCTCATAGGTAAAAATGCAAAATTTGGTTCACATGCAGATCAGAAAAAAAATATTCATCTCTATTTCACAAAAAGGGGAGTATCTTTAAAGGGGGGAGAGGGGGTCTGGTGGTCTAAAATTTTGCAAGTGATGTCTTCTGGATGGTACTTATTTTATCAACCCCCAAAGCTCGGGGGGAGGCTGATCACCATTCTCATCCCCCTATGACCTTTTCAACCTTTATTTTTAAACCAGGAAACCACGACTCGACTGTGAGCAGAACATTTTTACAAGTGTTTTAAACGGGAGGGGGGTCAAAAACTATTCAGGTCGAAATTCTGTTTTCGAAGTAAGCAAGATAAAATGAAAAACAGAATTCTGAAGAAAATAAACAAAACATTTTAAAGTTTGATTTAAAAAAAAAAAAAATTAAAAATTTTGTATTAAAAAAAAAAAAAAAAAAAAAAAAAACAGAAAGCAAAGTAGCTGACTTGTAAAGTAAATTTTATCCATATACCTGCGTTCAATTCGATAACTCCCAAAAAGTAAACGAAACTTGGAGCGTTTAATTATGTAGTAATCACGACTACTCGATAAATAATTAATGCCTACATTTTAAAATCACTTTCAGATATTTGGATGCGCAGATAAAGAGTTACTAATTATACATAAACATTCTTTACAATAAATCGATTTCAGTTTACATTTCACTCATCCAAGAGTCAGATCCTGATAGAATTTTACTAAAGCAGTTGATATCATTTTCTTCTCTTTGTGGTCGGAAAGATCGAACATGAATCCTTTTTACATCATTGGGATGCTATTTTTCGTCTCCTGTCACAGCGGTCAAGTAAGTACAATAAATTTGTCTTTAAAATCCCAACCTCTCTGTACATCTAACTGAAGATGTGAGATGATCGGTCCAAAGGTATAGGTATCAACAAAGTCAGATCAATCAGCTTTCATGTCAGCTTTTACAACTTCCAGACAAAAAATCATGACTTCATCATGATCTATTTTTCACATTTTTACCGCATGAAAATACTCCCCCACAAAAAAAAAAAATTTAAAAACTTGAAATTTCGAGAAAATTGAACAGGGTTGCCATTTTTTACAGGATCAAAAATTAGATATTTCAGTTTTTTCACTTCTCTGATTTTTCAAACAAAATTCTCATTTTTTTTTTTTTCATTTCATGGGCTTTTTAAAAAATTTTCAAGCGTATTTCGAGCAAAATTCATGACTTTTTCACGACTTTCACGACCGTTATAGACACCCTGTACTTCATTAAGGTTCCTAATGAGATATTAGAATCATTATTAAACCGAATTATTCCTTTCAGACTGAACACACAAATCCCACAATAAACATTGATGATGAAAATATGGCTCAAATCAAGTCAAGCATGCAAGTTCACGAGATCAAATATATTTGGGTTATTAAAGATTTTAGCACCATCGAGAAACGCAGAAAAGAAGTTCTATTGCCCAAGTTACGCGCAACAACTGATAACGTTGAATGGGATCTCCGACTTCACCCTTCCCGCTCGAATCTTGCAATACATAATAGAGTTTGGTTTTGTATGTCTATATCCAAAGACAGTATAGGTAAAGAGGCGAGAGCAGAATGCGATATTTCAATCATCAATCGTGAAAAGGAAGTGTTACTGCATAAACATATACATAGAACCCTGGACGTACACACCTTCTTCATTGGAGTATCCAATTTTCGTCGACTATTCGCCCATTTGCAAAAAAGATGAATTTTTTAGAAATCACTTGCTGCAAGATGATACATTAACGATGTTAATTCACCTGAAATGGGTTTCTGTACCATCTAGTAGTATTTTCCTTCAACAAAAAAAAATGTCTAATATTAATAAATAGGTAGGTATAAGATTCGATGATAATTCAAAATCCTATCTATCTATTATCATTAGAAAAAACTTAGTTAAGGCTTTTACAAATCGTATGTACGATGATTCTGATATTATATCTATTTTAAACATGTTCCTAATCTTTGAACTACTTATTAAAGAATTTGAAAATACAAAAAATGAATACGTTTCGACTCCACGATTTCTAAAACAATCATCCCTTTCCAATTTCCCCAAACCCAAAATCTTCAGTTCAAGAAGCTCATAAACAACACATATTTTCAAACCACCCACCCCAATAAATATTTCAAATTACCTGCGAATCTAATACACACATCGCAGCCACCTTGGTGGAATCATTACGCGTGCGGATCGCCGAATATTTCACCATCGTAAGTAATTAAAAATCACCCGATTCCGAATATGTAGTTATAGCGGTTCACCTAAAACGATCGTTTTATTAGGAAGAAAAAAATTTCTACCAAAAATGATGCGAAGGATATTTGGCGAAGAAGGATTTTTATTCGACTCATATATCAAACTAAAATGACAGCAGTAACTCCTTCCGCCTTTATCGGCGGATTTTTATTAATTTATTACGTGCGATCTTTCGACCTTACGCACACATTTACGCCTAGGTGGGCATCTCCACTCTCCAGTATCCAGTATACCCATCCACTGAAGATAACAAACACTTTTCTGGCCTTAATTACACCTTAAATGGTTCATTACGCGTAATGAATCGTATACTATGTATACCTTTACCTATATATGAGGGGGAGAAAAAAACTATCACTGTACTAACCTCTTCGTCACTGGTTGCATTGTCTCCCGCATCGCCATCCATCGTCCTCCCATAGTACTCGCAGGTATACACACGAGTAGATAATCGAACCCAGCAACCGGATACACAGTGTCTCTTGTATCTTGAATCGTTTATTGTGCGCCATCGCCATCCATCGCTCGTCGCTGATGAAACAGAAATGAGAAAAGGTCTCTTGTAAAGTCATTTTTTTTAAAAAACAGTATTGTAAAGGTGTCATTTGCTACGAAATATACACAGATATAGGTACCTATAGTACATTATAGAAAATACATCTTCATAATGATAAGAATACAATACAATACGCGTTTAAAATATTACTAGTCTCTTCTCATCGACGCGAGAGAGAAGAAAAAAGGTGTCTCCTTTAAACGATTTGTTCTTTTTTTTTTCATCATCAGAGTTAATTATTTCTCCAGATGAAGGGATGTATAGTATAAGGAAGGTTCAAAGAAGAGAGAACTCCTTCTCTTCGTATACAGTTTCTGGTCGTTCAATGTTTATAGTTTACCTACATTTATACAGTGGGTGCTATGTTTGATATGAATGATGTTCCATACACCTACCACTTATCAGGAGGGTTTTGCACTAGGCGAATGAAATTGTGAGATGTAAGGCTATTTTCCGAATCTTCAATTCAACATAAGTTACCATATCGATGGTGTGATTAGATACTCGTACGTGACTGAACAGTGAACCAACAAATTTGCAATATCACGTCAATGAGGTAAGTACCCAGAAAAAAGTATTCAGAAGATCGATTTTGAAAAATATCGATATGAGATCGATTTCATAAAATATCGATATGAGATCGATTTCATAAAATATCAATACAAGATTGATTTTGTAAAAATTGTAAAATATCGATACAAGATCGAGTTTGTAAAACGTGGACACAAGATTCAGTAAGATATCGGTACATACCTACGATCAATTTCGTAAAATATCTACTTATTCGAAATCGATCTTGTAAAATATCGATACAAGATCGATTTTTTAAAATATCGATACAAGATTAATTTTGTAAAATATCAATAGAAAATTGACCAATTTCAAAAAAAATCGACACAAAATCGATTTGGTAAAATTTAAATACAAGTTTGACTTTGTAAGATATTGATACAAAATCGATTCAGAAGATTCAAAAATAATCATATAAAATATCGATACAAAATCGATTTTGTAAAATATCGATTCGAAAGATTCAAAACTGATAATGTAAAATATCGTTAAAAATCGATTTTGTAAAATTACGATTCAAGAGATTCAATATTGATAATGTAAAATATCAATTCAAAAGATTCAAAATTGATCATGTAAAATATCAATACAAAATCGATTTTATAAAATATCGATTTTGTAAAATATTGATAAAAAATCGATTTTGTAAAATATCGATACAAACTCGATTTTGTAAAATATTTATACAAAATCAAATTTGTAATATATATCAATACAAAATTAATTTTGAAAAATATCGATACAAAATTGATTTTGCAAAATATCAATACAAAATCGATTTTGTAAAATATCAATACAAAATCGATTTTGTAAAATATCGATACAAAATCGATTTTGTAAAATATCGATACAAAATCGATTTTGTAAAATATCGATACAAAATCGATTTTGTAAACTATCAATTCAAAATATTCATTGATGATCAAGTAAAATATCAATTCAGATACGAAATTGATCGTGTAAAATATTGATACAAAATCAATTTTGTAAAATATCGATACAAAATCGATTTTGTAAAATATCGATACAAAACCGATTTTGTAAAATATTGATACAAAATTGATTTTGTAAAATATCGATTCAAAAGATTCAAAATTGATCATGTAAAATATCGATACAAAATCGATTTTTTAAAATATTGATTTTGTAAAATATCGATACAACCTAGATTTTGTAAAATATTTATACAAAATCAAATTTGTAAAATATTGATACAAAATCAATTTTGTAAAATATCGATACAAAATTTATTTTGTGAAATATTGCAACCAGGGATGCGATGATACTGTATCGATACGGTATCGATACTTCTGAAAATATCATGATACGTATCGATAAATATCATGATACTTTTGTTTGTTTATTTAGCTTAAAAAGTTGGCTGAAATGCCAAAACTTTCACAGATAAAAAAAAGCCAAAAACAAACAAAATTCAAAAGCTCGGTATCAAGTTTGGATCGATACGTATCGATACACTACTGATCTGATACGTATCGATAAATATCATGATATATCAGGTATCATCGCATCCCTGATTGCAACAAAATCGATTTTGTAATTTATCAATTCAAAAGATTCATAATTGATCATGTAAAATATTGATACAAAATCGATTTTGTAAAATATCGATACAAAATCGATACAAAATCAGTTTTGTAAAATACCGATACAAAATCAATTTTTGTAAACTAATTGATACAAAATCGATTTTGTAAAATATCGACACAAGATCGATTTTGCAAAATATTGATTTAAAATCAATTTCGTAAAATATCAATTCAAAACCAATTTGCTTAAATATCAATTCAAAATCAGTTTTGTAAGATATCGATTTTGTAAACATTTTTGTTAAAGATTGATAGGAGATCTACTTACTTTGTGAAATATCGATATTTGATACTTTTGTTAAGAATATTTCACATATATGTATCGAATTTACACTTTAAAAGTTACTTCAATCCTCGATTGATCTGATCAGATTCAGATCTATGTTGATTGAAGTGCCCCCTCCCCCCCCCCCCAAAATGTTGAAAAAAAAACAAAAAAGTGACAAAACTTACACATTTTAATAAGTACATATACCTACATGAAAAAAAAAAACCATCACAAACCAAAACAATTCTGGTTTTCAATTTTAAAAAGTTAAACTACTTTTCAATGTTGAGACTTTGACAAAAAAAATCGTGACTTTTCGATCTTTCAAAAAAAGAAACTCGAGTTTTGTTTTTTTTTTTTTTTTTTTTTTGCAAACAAAACGATATAATTTTTGGAAATAATTTTGTTGAAAAAGCAAAAACTTCTGTCAATAATTTTTGAAAAACGAAATGTTATTCAACTTTTGAAAAGAAAGCAGAACTTTGATAAGCAAAAAAAATGGGACTTTTTTAAAGTTTGGTTTCTTTGCCAAAAGAAAATGTGATACATTTTAGAAATAATTTTGACAAAAACCAAGCATTTTTCCAATTTTTAAAAAACTTTGATAATTTTAGCAAAAAACAGCTGTTCTATCTTTAGGTGCAAAAAATATACTTTTTCGCAATTTTCGTCGAAAAAGCGAAAGTTTTTGGCAATTTTCAGCAAGTAAGCGAGATTATAAGACAATTTTAGAAAAAAAGTGAGACTTCGGAATTTTTTGCAAAAAAACCACAACTGTTTGTCACTTTTTAAAAACTAAGTAACTATTCGCATAGCAATAAAAGGCTACTTTTTGACAGTTTTTGGATTAGAAGCGAGACTTTTGGGTAAAAATGGGTAGAAAAAAACTAAAAGTGAGACTGCATCAATTTTAAAAAAATTTCGTCAAAAAGCAAAACTTTTATAATTTTAACAAAAATCTAAATTTTTTTGAAAATTATAATTATCATTTTGTCAATAAAGCGAGACTTTTTTTGGCAACTTCCTGGTTGCAGTAAAAACATCTTTTGGCAAATTATTGGAAAAAAGCTGAATTTTTGAATAATTTGTGGTCATTTTTGGAAACTATTTTACTACAGAGGGAGATTTTTGTTAATTTTTTTCAAAATGTAAGCCTTTGGCAACAACAACAAAGAGGACTTCTTGGCAATTATTGGCAAAAAAACGACTTTATGAGTATTTAAGTAATTTTTGTTAAAATACTGAGATTTTTGGAATTTATGGGCGAAAAAGCCACAACATTTACCAAGAAACTAAACTAATTTGGGAAGCATTTGCAGTCTGATACTTCCAAAAAATTATGAAAAAAATCCATATTTCTCAACAATTTCCCAACATTGTCTCACATCCCAACATTCAGTTCAAATTCATCTCGTGTAGACCCCACCTATCAAAAAGTATATCACGTAGTACCGTATTATCAACAACAATAAAAATAAAAGGACGTGTGATTGTGTTATTTAACGCCGACCTACCGCTGCGAAGCTCCACCTAATTGTTATAATTTCGGTACTATTTTCAGAAAATGATAGTGTTTTATAAATTTGACTACCTAAATACACTACTATATCGACACATTTCCTCTTTAATCCATTTCCTATTCTCGAATTGCAATAATATCTCTATCAGTAAGGTAACTCCAGCAATCGAATCATATACAATTTCATCAAACTATACAAAAAAAAAACTTAATTTCCTTTAAAAAGGATTTCACTGTCAAGTGTCTGTGTTTCAAGTGTCCTTCATTATTATTTACAATCGTATTTAAATAAAAAAAAAAACTTTACAAGAGTACGTGCCATTAATTCCTTATCTCTTTTACTCGTATATGGGTCATATAAGAGAGAATTTCCGATCAAGCAACATAAATAAAACCGTATACGAAATGTACATGTACTATACGACGTATATATCAAGAATTATTAAGTAAGAATATACGCGTAAAATGCGCAAGTCATTGTGATCGCGCCCCTTCGGCTAAATTGGTGAAAGAACTACCCCTAAGAAGCGCAACCAACAAAACAATACATGATTACGTTTTCTTCTTTTTATTGTTAAAGGTTAATATGCCTACCACCTTTCATTTTATATGTTACATTTCTATTTAAAATACCATTGAATTACGTTTGTCTGGGATACTGTCGAGCCGACACTGTACCGACCGACAACCACCCTTATGTAATCAACGAGTTAAGTTGTAATATTCGTTTTTTTACTTCTCTTTCACCTATAGCTCTTTCTCATCTTTCACCTCGTACATATTTTTCATTTTCCTCGCGGAGGTTTATTTTCATTACACGAAAGCATCGCGTATAGGCAAATTCCGATCAGTATTTATTTAACTAATAAAGAATGCATACCATAGGTATATGAAGAAAAATATTGTATTCTATACCATATTGAATCTCGTCATTATAAGTCAAAGGAAGATCATCGTATTGAGATGCTTGTCGATTTGGACGTCCTGGGCTTGGGCAATTGATCATCATTATGACGAGAAATTACAACTGCAGAACTAAAACTAAAATCCCACATCATCAGGCTCACTGCCTCAGAAGATGATTAAGAGGCCAATCTTTGTTCTCGTTGTGAGCAACCTATAAACAATTTTTTCGGCCAAATCGGAAAAACTAAACCGAAAATCCAGTCACTTAATTTGACATAAACTGATTCAGAAGCAAAATGATTTCGAACTAAATCAAATAAGACGTGAAGCGAGAATCTGAATCAATAAATGGGTCTTAAATTAGAGTTGATATACACGAAAGTTGATGAATGATTACAATTTTATCATTTAGATCGATAGATAAGTACCAGTAGTAGATCAAGACCCATTTTCGCAGCTTTCATTTGCCAGAAATTCTATGTACGTAGGAATTCATTTTATAGACGAGGTTGTCTGATTTTTTGCGTCTGATCATTTTATATAACCTCAACGTAAGATTTTATTGCGGTTAATTTCGGTCTTTGGCTTTTTGCACTGTTGAGAAGGAAATATGGACACTTTTTATATCATTTGTACATTATTTTTCTCCTCTTTTTGTGCGTTTAGTCATGTAAGTATGTATTTTTTAAATGACCTAAGTGAATACAATTTTGCTTCCATAAATAATATTATAGGTACATAATTGACATGTCATGTCCAATCAAAAAAAATTTTCAACTTTACTTCTATCAGGGAAAAAAAAGAGAATCGCTTTTATTGGTTCCAATAACCCATTCGAGGCAGCTGTGTGAAGTCCAATTGCTCGAATGCTCGTTACTGCTGAACCTCAGAGAGAAATTGTTTGGGGACGTTTTAATGGAAATTAAGAGCTATTTCAAAAATATTTTCCAAAAATTCAAAATTGAGCTTCTTCTTTTAAAACCTCGATTTTCAAAAAAAAACTTATCTACTAAATTTCGTATACCAAGATGTGATTTCGAAACTTGAAAAAAAGATCTAGGAAACATGAATTTTGATTATACAAATTTACCAATACGAACTCTTCGATGATGGAATTTTACAAACCAGTGGTGAGTACAAAGCCCCCAAAATTTTGGTCAAAATGAACGAAAAAATACCAAAATTGTGTGACATATCATTTCATTCGTTTTCAAAAGCGCTGAATACGAATCAAATCATTTTTTGGCTTGACCTCTCAAACGCCCCATGTTCCCCCTCCTATTTACAGTGAAATCCGAAAAGTCATTATGCAATTATGGGTTATTAGACAAGACAAGACATTTATTTTTAAAGTGCTTACAACACAATAATATTTTGGTTTTAAAAGCACTTATACTATTTTTGAAAAATTAAACTAGATGGAGTAAATTATCGTTTTTGATTAACTTAATAATATTATTAAAATTTAATTTATTATCAATGAATTTGTTTAAATCATCGTTTAGATTTTGAAGGTTTAAAAAGGGGCAAACAATCAAGTGGTTGTTATCAAAAATTACGTTACAATTACAACATAAAGGGGGATTAATTTTTTTCAAAATATAATTGGGTTATTAGGTTTTGGGAACGCTGAACACAAATTTGAAACTACTTATTTCTCAACTTTTTGGTAATACAACAAAACTTTCCCAGAAATTTTTGACAATTTTTGGCCAAAAATCAAGAACTTGACAATTTTAGTAAAAAGCAGAGCTTTTTGAAATTTTTTTTTCTTCAACAGATCGAGACTTACAAACAATTTTTGGAAAATAAACAAGAAATACTAGCAATTTTTGGACAAAAATCAAGAATTTGACAATTTTAGCAAAAATCAGAGCATTTTGGCATTTTTTTTTTCGACAGATCGAGACTTACAAGCAATTTTTGGGGGAAAAAATGAGAAATATTGACAATTTTTGGCCAAAAATCAAGAATTTGAGAATTTTAGCAAGAAGCAGAGCTTTTTGGAATTTTTTTTTTTCAACAGATCGAGACTTACCTACAAACAATTTTTGGCAATTTTTGGCCAAAAATCAAGAATTTGACAATTTTAGCAAAAAGCAGAGCTTTTTGACAATTTTTGATAAAAAGTCGAGACATACAAGCAATTTTAGGAAAAAGTGAGAATTTTTGTAATTTGTTGGCATTTTTATGCAAAAAAGCAAGATTTTTAGCAAGTTTGTACGGAATGAGAATTTTTACGAATTTTTTGCAAAAAACGAGACTTTTTAAAGAATACTGACATAAAGTGCTTAGTTACTTGTTAACAGCTCTTGTCGAAAAAATGAGATCTTTTCGTAAGTCTCCTTTGAGAAAATTCTGTCAAGAAAAGCAAACCGTTGACAATTTTGACAAAATTAAGACTAATACTTTTTGGAAATTTTTGATGGTAAAAAGAGACTTTTGGACAACTTTGGAAAAAAGTAAGACATTTGACATTTTCTGTAACGAAGCCACAATTTTTAGTGATTTTTGACAAGAAACGACTCTTTTTGCCAACAAAATCTGAGACTTTTGTTATTTTTAGTACGTAAAAGAGTCAAAATTTGGATAAATTAAATTTTTAAAATTTTTTTGAATTTAAAAAAAAGGAAGAAAAGTAACTCTTTGGTACATACAAAGTAACCGAGTGCAGAGCCCTCGTTGAAATAAGTTTATACTTGCATTCAGCACTTCCAAAAAATTTTGTATACCAATTTTTTTCAATTTTCAGATTTTTTAGAAGTTGTACTGAGGGTGAGGGGTGCATTGACTAGGCTAAATCAGAAAAAATAACTTGATATTCGTAATCAACGAGTCCAAAATCTTTGATTTTCCGGATTTTTTGAGGGGGGGGGGGCGACCGAATCAAATAATAAAGTTGAGATTTGTATCCAGCACTCAGCACTAAAAATGTATGCTTCTTGGATTTTTTTCAATTTTTCAATAGCTTCAAAACAGAAATGTTCAAGTCGCCTCCCCCAACTCCAATTCGAGAAATGTGCCCATACGTACTCAAAATCCAAAATTCTCGACGCTTTCTGGGGGGGGGGGTCCAAAAATGTTGAATCTTTTACAGAAAATACTGAAAATAGTCACTATAGGTAAGAGGTGCGTATGTGGATTTTTTTTCAAAGAAATTTACATGATTAGAGGGTTTCTTATGGGAGGGGGGGGGGGTTGAAAATGTCAAAAATTCGTAAGAAAAAACGAGAGGCACAACACATAATATTTTTTGTAGAGCTCAAAAATCGATGCAACATGCTCAAAAAAATCAAAATCTTGCAAAAAAAACGTACTTTCTTGTAATTTTTTGCCCTCTTTGGACTTTTAAGGTCAACATTTTTGTTAAAAATAAAATTCAAGCAAAGTACGTAAAAAGCCATGAAAATGACAATTTTTCATTTTTGAGCCCCATTCGAGAGCCAATGATGGAAATCTTCCCCCTTTCTTAAAATAAGCATGTATCTGAACCCTATTTTTTTTTTTTTTTTTTTTTTTTTTTTTGAAAATATAATGGCTGAACAGAGTACACTAACAAAGTAAAGAGCAGTTTTTCGAATCAGTAATATTTCGATTTTTTTCAGAGCCAACCATCAAACCCCACTTCAAACGCATCGTATGAAAATCTGAATCGATGCGATACGTTTATACGAACTCACGAAATGAAATTCATCTGGGCAATTCATCAGTTCAGTGTTCACGAGACGCTAGAAACACCCGTAGCTCGTGAAATCATCTCACCCAGATTACACTCATCGAGCACTGGCGGTTACGAATGGGAAATTAGAGTTATACCTAACGGAGTTAATAACAGAAACAAATCAATCTCGTTAAAGATATATCGATTCGGGTACAATATATTCGAAGAGGTGTTAGCTATAGAAGCCAATGTTTCAATCATCGATCATGAAGAAGAAACGTTATTCTGCAAGAATCTGACTCAAAAACATTTCCAAGTTGGGAATTATTTGTATTGGGAGGATTTTCGCGGGAAAAATGATTATTTTAGGAATCGCTTACTGCAGAACGACACATTAACTTTATCAATCGACTTGAGATGGTTTTCTGATTCTTACAATCAGGTTTCTCGTCAAGTATGTTCTATATAAGTAATTTTTTATATACTTTAAATCAAAGAGTCCAATTTTTATTAACCTCGTGTAATATGTTTTTAGGATGAATCCTCGTCAGAGCTCGCTTTTGAAAACACGATTCGATGCGACACGTACATGAAATCTTACGAAATAGACTACATTTGGGCCATTCACCAATTCAGTCTACACGAAGATCTACTCGGCGATCGTGAGATCAAAACGCCTGTCTTACAAGCACCCACAACTGACACATACGAATGGAGAATTGAGATCGTACCAAATAGCACCGATGATAAAAACACGTCGATAATTTCGTTATACGCGACAGTAGGAGTGAAAAGTGGCAGCACAGTAGGAGAAATATTAGCCAGCATCGATGCTGCGATTATAGATCACGAAAAACGAGAGTTATTTTCTGCGAAAATGCGGCTCAAGAAATTCGAAAATCGGGAACGTGGAGGCATGAAAGACTTCTGCAAGAAAGATCACTTTTTCAGAAATCAGTTGCTGCGAAATGACACTTTGACGTTGTCGATCAACTTGAGATGGTTTGCCGGCCCATGGAATGATGTTTCTCCTCAGCACAATATAAGCATCGCGAGAACTAATCTGATTCAAAGCCAGTGAATTTACTCGTTGGTTCAGAAGCTGAATATGAGCATGGTACTCACCTTATTTATGTACGTATGTAGTTTACAATTTATTATAAAAATTGAAAATCTTGGTGTTTTTTTCTTTCGCAAACTTTCGTCAAAGTCATCACTCACTCTAAAAATGAAGGATTCCTTCAAATTTTCTCAAAAAAATTAATGTTGATTTTCAGAGCAAAGATCACCGTTGGAGGGCTCAACTCCCCCCCCCCCCCACCAATCCACCTCGGTGACTTATTCTTAAAGAGGGAGTACTACAGAAGAAGGAACATTCAATTCGTTCGCGAATGATACAGCAAAAATTATTGAATTCGATCGCGAATGATTCACCGAAAATTATTCATTTCGTTCGCGAATGATTCACCAAAAATTAGGTGGATGAATCGATTCGTTCGCGAACGAGTCACTTATACGAATCAATTCGTTCGCGAACGAGTCATTTGAACAAATTAATTTGTTCGCGAATGATTCACTAAAAGATTCAATTCGTTCGCGAATGATCTACCAAAAATTATTGAATTCGTTCGCGAATGACTCACCAAAAATTGAGTAAATGAATCGATTCGTTCGCGAACGAGTCATTTGAACAAATTAATTTGTTCGCGAATGATTCACTAAAAGATTCAATTCGTTCGCGAATGACTCACCAAAAATTGAGTAAATGAATCGATTCGTTCGCGAACGAGTCACTTGAACGAATCAATTCGTTCGCGAATGATTCATCAAAAATTATTTAATTCGTTCGTGAATGACTCACCAAACGTTGAGCAAGTGAATCAATTTGTTCGCGAACGAGTCACTTATACAAATCAATTCGTTCGCGAACGGTTCACCAAAAATTATTCAATTCATACGCGAATGATTCACCAAGATTATCAAATTCGTTCGCGAATGACTCTCCAAAAATTGAGCAAATGAATCGATTTGTTTACGAATGAGTCACTTATAAGAATCGATTCGTTTGCGAATGATTCACAAAAAATTATTCGATTCGTTCGCGAATGATTCACTGAAAAATTCAATTCGTTCGCGAATGATTCGACAAAAATTATTCAATTCGTTCGCGAACGATTCACCAAAGGTTGTTGAATTTGTTCGCGAATGATTTACCAAAAATTTTCAAATTCGTTCGCGAATGACTCACCAAAAATTGACAAAATCAATCGATACGTTCGCGAATATTGGCAGTAATTTGTCGAGAAGTCTTTTTCGGTGATTTTTTTAGATTAAAATATTTTGCATTACGTTTTGTGTAATTTGGTGACTTTTGTCTTTTGCAAAGTTATGTAAAGGTTTAAAAATCGCTCTTGAAACAACTTTTTAAAATTTTTAATAACTATACAATCGCACCCCTCTCTCCCCCCTAAAAAAAACAAAAAAAAATCAAAAGTTTTCCAAAAATCCAAAAATGTATGTACTTTAAGAAGTGACATTTTATTCGCGAAGGTTTCAGGATCTGCTTTTTGGATCCAGCTTGATTTCGTTCCCTTGTGAGAATTGTTACGTCATGTCATTTTGATTATGGTTTTCGTATACCTACTGTATACGCATGTTGGCCTCGATTGCACTCGTGTAAACAACATTTTTCATTGTTTGCAGAAAAAGGAAGAAAGTATTGCAGAAAGCGAGGACGATGATTGTCATTAATTCACAAAAGTTGACGTTTATCGCGATTTTTCAGCTGTTGAATTATTTGCACGTACTTGAAATTTCCCATACCATGTTTATAAAATTGTTGAAGAAAAGGAAAAAAGATTCAAATTGCAGGTACAGGCAGAAAAACACATCATCACTAGTGTGGATTATTGTGAAATGAACTGTTGAGAGATTTCGACTGGGTTTTCAAATTTTTGGTACAGTAGATTCCGCGCTTATTCTACAATAGACTTGCATGCAGTTACCTATGTGAAATTTATTGCTTGAGATCAGTGTCTTAACTTAAATTTGAAATTCGACTTTCTTCAAGATGAGAACTGCGTCGTTGTGTTTGCTTTATTGTGTAATTTTCTGCGTTGTGAAACCTGAACCAAAACGCGGGAAAGGCGGCGGATCGGGTGGTGGTAGCTCTTCGCCACCGCCTCCACCTACACCTCCACCTCCAGCACCTAAGCCAAACCCGCCGCCGCCACCGACACCAGCACCAGCACCACCACCGTCAGCACCACCTTCACCAAAACCATCATCTAACCCGCCGCCACCAGGTCATCCTACACCTACAGTAAACCCCCTAGGCCAGTTTTACGCATTTCAGCTTGCAAGAAACAATCAAAATCATACGAATGCAGGTCCAGGAAAACCACCAAACATGCAACCAACTGTATTAAATCCTCGTCCAAATCCTAGAGCTCCTCCCCAGTCAGGCCGTTAACAAAATTGATGAAATTTTATAAACTTTTTCCTCATTTTAAATAATTTTTACGTTGTGTTGCTGTTTTTTTTTTTTTTCGTTGATGTATAGGATACTTTTTTTGATATTTAAAGCCATTTGCATATTTTTCTAATCACAGGGTGTCTGACAGTCCTTCTGGTCTGGCAAGTACTGTTTTTTTTGTACTCGATGTTTTTTTTTGTTTTTTTTTAAAGAGGTGAGGAAAAAGTTCTTTTTCAAATTTTCAAGTTTTAGTCAAAAATGAGGGAAATGAAAAATTTTAATTTCTCTTTAGAATAATATAGCAAAAATTGAAAATAAAATAATACAGCTAGGTATTCGAAAAATTGTTTGAACGTTTCCATTAATGACAACTAATGACGGTTGTCTTTGTTTTCTTATTGTATTTTAAAAAAAAAAATTTTCAATCGTAGTTTTGCTGTTTTTTTTTTAATATGATATGGTGAGGGGGAGGGGGTAGTATCGTTCTTCATTTTGAATATGTTGAATAAATCTTTATTCAAGGACGCCTTAGAATCTAGGCCTTTTAGCGTCCACAGTTTGTTCACAAAATTTTTTTTACATAATATAATAATAATAATATAATATGTGTAGTGACTCGAAAGAGCAAAATGTATGAACCACCAATAGACAATCAGATACCAATTAAATAAGTAGGCGAATAAACAAATAATAAATGAAAAAAATAACAAAAGTAAAAAAAAGAACAATTCACAAACCAATAACATTGAAAATAATAAATAGATAAATAAATAAATGAATAAATAAAGTTTCATTAAATAAGGTCATAAATTTCGATATGTCTTAAGAAGGTGAAACATTTTTGACAAATATCTTCATCATCTGTATGAATGTCTTCATAAGTAAGCCCCCTTAAAATCTGCTCTCTATCTTCCTCATATTTGGAACAGCAATTTATCAAGTGCATGATGGTGATTGGCACTCCACAAGGGTCACATTGTTCTAGTTTCTTATCTTTGAAAAGTGGAGAGTGGGTGTAGGCAGAATGTCCAATTCGTAATCTAGTTAGTACTACTTCTTCTCTCCTACTTTTTCTGTATGTACCGTAGTAGTTTTTATGTTAGAACATAGCTTCATTTTCTGCACTTGATATTTTATGGCATTTGTGTCACCATGATCTATGTACAGTCGGTCCCGCTTATTATGGATCCGCTTAATAAAATCACCCGTTTAATGTAATCAAATGGCTTGGTCCCGATTTTTTGTACCTAATTACACAGAAAATCACTCGTTTAATGTAATCAAACTCCCCGCTTAGCAGAATCATTTTGTGAAAATATTGAGGTATTTTTGGGAAAATGGCTTGTTTTTTCATACTTTAAATCAAAAATTTTGGAATTTTTCACGTATTATTCTCTTATTTTTAAATTTTGATTTCTAACAACTTTCTCTCAAGTGATGATAAAGGGAAAATGGTCTAAACATTTGAAAAATAGATATGTTATGTACCTAAATCGCGAATTCGGGAGTACCTATTGTAATTTTAATCCATCTTTTTAGTATGCATGTACATTGTGAAGTTGTAGTAAATTTTTTCATGTGAAAATTGTGTTTTTTCAAAGGTTCGCTTTATAAAATCACCCGCTTAATAAAATCAATTTGCCTCGGACAAATGCGACCATAATAAGCGGGGCCGACTGTATAAACTAGCAAGAAGATCTCTGCAACGACAGCCAATGGGGCGATAAGTAGTATACTTTTCTTCCAGTGGAGAGTGAAACATTTTGTAGAAATTTGGGTGTTTAGGAGAATTTTTCACTTTCAGGTACCACTTTAACATAAGCTGATCTCTCCTTTGTGATAATGGAAGTATTCCAGTCTCTTCAAAAAGTTTAGTTATTGGACTGGTACAAAAAGCTCCAGAGCAGAGTCGAAGTGCTTGATTTTGCACTGAGTTCAGTTTATTCAAATCAGTCTTTGAAGCAGTGCTGTATATTATTGCTCCATAATCGAAGATAGATTGCACATGACTTGAATAAATACGTAGCATGGATTTTCGATCAGCTCCCCACTTTGTGCCACTGATTTTTTTAAGTAAATTCAATGAGATTGTGCTTTTTTTTGTTGTATGCTGAAGGTGGATTTTCCAGGTCAACTGTTGATCGAAGTGCAGCCCAAGAAACTTGTGAGTAGTTACATTTTGAATTTGTTGACCATATAATGTGATGTTGATGGGAGGAGGAGAGTTCTGCTTTCAATGGAAATTTATCAGCTTTGTTTTATCTGGAGAAAATTGCAAACCTTTACTACTGGCCCACTTTTCAAGCTCATTTATGGTTTTTTGAAGAATTTTTTCGATGTAGGCTAGAGATGAGCTCCGAATATACATGGCTAGGTCATCGGCAAAGAGGGAGTAGCATACTGGTTTTTTGATTTGAGCTTGTATATCAAATAATGTTGCCAGGAATAGAGGAGGGCTTATGACAGCACCTTGTGGAGTACCTATTTCTTGAACATGGCTGGTAGACAGATAACCATCCAACCTGACTTTGAAAGTTCTATTCTGTAGAAAGTCCTCTGCAAATAATGGTAAATTTCCATTCAAATTCAAAGCCTGTAAAGCTTTCATTATTGGTTTTTTTGATATGCGATTGAATGCCTTCTTAAAATCAAAGAAAACACAGACTATATACTGATTTTGAGTGAATCCATCAAGTATTTCTTGCTGAAGTTTGATGAGCTGATCAATGGTTGAATGATTTTTACAAAAACCACTTTGGTTGGGGTCTACCTTGTTATTGGCTTCTAAATAATTCATTAAACGTTGGGTGACCATTTTTTCCATTGTTTTACACAGCACACTGGTAAGAGCTATTGGACGATAGTTGTTTGGCTCTTGAGGAGTTTTTCCCGGCTTTAGGATAGGTACAACGATGGCCTCCTTCCAAGAGTTGGGAATGCAGTGAGTATTCCAGATGTTGTTGTATAACTTCAGCACTTGTGTCAGATTTTCATAGTCCATGTTTTTCAACATTTGAATGTGTACCAAGTCAAGACCTGGAGCTGAATTTTTTGTGTGTTTTATTGCTCTTTTGAGTTCTTGCATTGTGAAAGGAGCATTGTAGGTTTCATGTGACATGCCAGTGTCAAAGTTATAATTGCCTGTGCACTGTTGAGAGGTGAACTGCAGAGGAAGCTTACTTGTGGAAGTGTTCTCAGAAAAACTTTTTGCTAGAATTTCAACAATTTCTGCCGATGAATGCTCAATTTTTCCACAGCTGGTTTTCATGGCATTTATTTGGAGGTGATTTCCTTTTCCTGATATTTTTCGGATCTTATGCCAGAAAGCTCTTGCTGGAGTGTTGCTATTTATTGACGTGAGGAAAGAGTACCATGAGTTTCGTTTACACTCTCTGACAATTCTTCTTGCATGTGCCCTTGCTTTTTTATAGGCTAATAAATTTTCCAAGGTGGGATACTTTTTATGTCCCTCTAAAGACTCTCTAGAATCCTTTTTGGTTTTGAAATTTTGTAACACACCTTATCAATTTAATTTAATTTCTTAAACTTTTTCTAGTAGATTTTATTGTTTGCCTTTGTTGATTATTTTGTGCAATTTTGTTCGATTTACAAACTTTGGTAACATATTAATAATTGATCTGAAGTCGTTTTCAGAATTTTTTTGTAAATTTTTTCGAGTTTTCTCTTTGATTTCAAGTATTTTGATAGTATTTCTCGATTACTGATCTCTTTTTTCATTTTCAATGGTTTTTAAGACGCTTTCGTTGAAATGTTTATAATTTTAGTCATTATATTTTGCAGATTCTGACATATCTAAAATTAATTTTTACCACCTACACTCATTTTCATAATTATTTTTTCTTTCGGTGATTTTAGGTGATTTTTTTCATATTTTTTTTGCGGATTCAACCACTTTTTGAAAAAAAAAAAATTCCAATGTTTTTTTCAATATTCAGTCCACTTTTATAAATGTTTTATCAATTTTTTTCTCCACGTTTCAATTTTTTTTTTTTAAATTTTCTGTTATTACATAAAACAATTTCACGTAAGTATGAATAATTCGTGTCTTTTTTTGACAATTTTTGGTTATTTTCCTGTTGATTTTCGGCTATGTTGTCTGATTTGTCACCCCTTCGTGAAATCTTTAAAGTGTAATTTTGCATTTTTTCAAGAGATTTTCAGTAAATTCAGTAATTTCTTTTACGAATTTTGTTTTGCTTTTGCTCATTTGTACTTGATTTTTATGGTAGGTAGACATTCTTTCAATTTTTTCGTTATTCGAAGATTTATTTACATATTTTAGGCTTTCCGGCGATTTTGTAGCGATTTTATTATATGTATCCTGTACAATTCATATTTTATGAAATCTTGGCGTCATTTGTAATATTTTTTTGGGATGTTTATTTTTTATGCAATTTGGTCTGATTTTTTGTATCGTTTTTTCTATTTTTTAGTTTTTTACGTCTAATTTTAGTCAATTCTCGCATTAGTAT
Organism: Planococcus citri; assembly: GCF_950023065.1. Lineage (NCBI taxonomy): Eukaryota > Metazoa > Arthropoda > Insecta > Hemiptera > Pseudococcidae > Planococcus > Planococcus citri. Next base: position 13,002,051 of record NC_088681.1, read on the forward strand.
GCAATTTTTTTTCAGATTTTTCAGCAATTTTTTTTGAAGCTTTCATTTTTTTAGATTTACTTGAGATCTGCAAGTTTTACGTAATTTTAAGCAATTTTTTCCATATTTGTGTAACTTTTGCAATAAGCTTATTTCAAAACTTTTTATGGTTACTTTTTTAAAAATCAGCTCTGACGATTTTCTGGAGAGTTTCAATAAATTTACGTTGATTCCTGTCAATTTTGTATAATTCCAAAGTTACTCTACTTCGTTTTAAGTTATCTCACTGGTGGTCAGTCGTATCAATTTTCATTCTATTTTCAATCAGATTTCTCAAATTCCACCAAAAAATTCATCTTTGAACTTGAAACTTACCGATTCCATTTTAAAAGACTTCGAAGTTGGTTATTGAAACGAATAATGAGACCGCACTAAATCATCGAGATCCCTTCTCCCTTCCTCAACCCTTCGTGATCAGAGATACGTAAAATTAATGTTGTTCATTCAATTTTCCCAGTCGTAGGGACCTCTAAAATAATAATTATGAGAAAAATCAAGAACCAAGGCCAGAAATGGTTCATCTTGGCATGGAATGACTCAATTGTAATTATATCTAATTCATTATGAAGTCATTACCATGCATATAATTTGTTGGTAGTTATTAGAGGCAGAGTTCATTTTCGTATTTCTTGAAAATACTCGCATTTTATTAACATCGTGCTGTCTTTTTTCCGGTCGTTCGTCATAAGTCGACAGGAAATTAACATCAAGTCCAAGATGGCGCGGGTATCTGCTCAAAAGACGATTAAATAACTATAAGAAAACAAACCAACTGCAGCGTATCTTTTTTGCCCCCTGTGTATTCGCTGAAAATACTCCCAAGTCTTTGAAGGAAGAGGGAAGAAAAAAAAATTGAAGATGCGGAACAATGTTCGCCAAACCGGATCATGATATTTAATTTACACTCGCACACACACGTGCGTATTGATTGCTCTGTAATGATCTACACGATCCTTGTACTCGTATAGTAATGTAGTATTAAGCAATGGCGGATTCTTTGCCATTGTCTAATGTCTATTGTAACTTCCTGTACGTAGGCTATGTCCCCCATACCTTTAGAGAATACAGAGCAGGAGGAGATTATTTAATGGATTATGTGGCTCGAGTCGCGAGTCGGGCACACGATTAAGAAAAAAAAACCATGCCCCATGGTGTACCCCTATCCTATCCCTATATAGCTATTCAAACTCAACGAGGTGCTACGTTCAATTAGTCGTAAAAATTTTTACGACTCTGTGCACGCTGATGGTAATTTGGTATTCGTGCGTGTACGATGAGATATCTTTTGTAGGTGTACGAGTTACCTATAAACATTATAGGTGGGCATATTTTTACGTGCAGAAGGGGTATTTTTCTTGTTTTTATCGCGAGCCATAAAGCGTAACGAGAACGACACACGCCTCTATAGAGCCGGCGCTATGATCTTTTCTTATGTCAAAACAATCGAATCATTATGTAAACTTTATTACTCTGTGGTATGGCTACAGGTACGAGTATAGGTAATATATGACGAGAGATAAAATCCAGGCTATAAATTTTGCGATTTGGGGCGTCTGTCTCATGGACGACATTCTGGACATTCTTTTTCTCATCTCTATGAGAGAGTGTGGCTATACACAGGGCTACCTGCGCCAGAAAAGGTACACCAAGAGATAGAAGAAGCCTTAAAGAGCTATACATAGACCTATTTATTCAAAACAAAGGGTTGCGATTGGTATCAAAAAAGCCGAAATCTATGTGAATTTCAATTACCTATACCAAGAATATTAGGCCGACGAGAGTCGACTTTACTATACTTATACCTTTATATCTAATAATAAAAAAACCTAGGTATATAAGTATGAGAATTTTTTTATTTCTGAAAAGAATCGAGAATTGAAAAATAAAAAAACCGAAAGTGTTTCTTATTGTTTGGTCAAGTTTGCATGTTAGCGTATGAATAGAGAAGAAAAAAGAGAATTGGACAGCGTGTAGTGAAGAAACGGTTATTATTAGGGTTTTTTTGTGTGTAACTGGTCTGGTCCGTCGGCTAAGTTCTTTCATGTGTTCGAGTGCGTATGTATTTTCTATTCTATGTATTTACCAAGGGCGTCAACCCTTGAGTAAAAAAATTAATGTGAGAAAAGGTATTAATTTTTTTCCCGAAACCGAACCGTTTCCTTTTTTTAGTATTGGAAATAAGCGGGCTGGGATGATTCGATTGTGGGCTTTTTTTTCAATTTATCGTCAAAGATGATTATGTGTGAGCCTAAATATTTATTCTGTGTATTTTTATCAAATTGGATGGATTTTCTTAGTGAGATGCTGCGTGAAAATTTGTAGGATTTTGGAATATACGTATGTTTGAGATTATTATTTTTTCATTTTAAAAAGTTTTTGAAGTGCTTGAAAGTGATTTTTGTCGGAGTTCTTGGAGATAATGTTCAAATTTTGAATATGATAAATGGTTAAATTGTCTTCCCGGGCTTTCAGAAATCTCATCAATTGATGAAACTTGAAAAATGACCGAGTTATAAAGATGTACATCAAAAGTACCTACCTAATTTATAAAGTTTTGTAAATAGGTACTTGATACTCATTTTTTGGTGGTATGTAGTTTTCCAAAAATGAATTAAAATTGTCCAAGATTTCGAGCTCAGCAGCCATGAGGCATTAGTGCACCAATCAGTGATTCATTAGGGTTTAGTTCTCGAGTGATTCATTGATTTTGAGGGAATCATTCGCGAACGGAGTTCAGGTTTGATTATTATTGTACAAGTACATGAACTGTCAAGTTTCGTCATTTTGTCTTGAGCTAATTTGATTTTTCGATGATTCATTCGTTCGCGAACGATTCGTCTACTCTGAGTAAATCGTTCGCGAACAAATTGAGTCAAGTTTTGGATAATCGCCCTAAAAATGTTGAATTTTGTTATTTCATATTACCCTAATTTGAGTTTTCTGTGATTCATTCGTTCGCGAACGATTTTTCTACTGTGAGCAAATCGTTCGCGAACGAATTGAGACCAGTTTTTGATGATCGTACATGTATTTCAATTTGATTTCTCAGGGATATAATCGTTCGCGAACGTTTTTTTCTCTGAGCGATTCATTCGCGAACGAATCAAGTCCAGTTGTTTGAAGATCGTGCTAAATAAAACTGCCAAATTTCATAATTTAATCTATACCTAATTTAATTTCTCAATGATTCACTCGTTCGCGAACGATTTTTCTACTCTGAGCAAATCGTTCGCGAACGAATTGAGACTACCTTTTTGATGACCGTACATCTATTTCAATTTGATTTATCCGTGATTTATTCGTTCGCGAACGATTTCCTCTTTCTGAGTGATTCATTCGTTCGCGAACGATTTTCTCTCTTTTAGTGATTCATTCGCGAACGAAACAAGTCCAGTTTTTTGTAAATCGTACTAAATAAAACTGTCAAATTTTACCATTCAATCGTCTACACTCTACACGAACGTAATTCAATTTCTCAATGATTCATTCGTTCGCGAACGATTCCTCCTCTTTGGTGAAATCGATCGTGAACGAATTACGTCCAGTTTTTGATGATCGTACTGAAACTGTCTGATTTCATCACTTCGTCTTAAGCTGATTCAATTTTTCAGTGATTCATTCGTTCGCGAGCGATTCCTCTTCTTTGGTCAAATCGTTCGTGAACGAATAACTTACGTCCAGTTTTTGAAGATTGTACTGAAACTGTCATATTTCATCGTTTCGTCTTAACCTGATTCGACTTTTCAGTGATTCATTCGTTCGCGAACGATTCGTGTACTCTGAGCAAATCGTTCGCGAACAAATTGTGACCAGTTTTTGATGATTATGATGAAACCGCGTGTCAAATTTCATCATTTCAGAAACCTTAATTTTGGCACCACATACATTCGGCCTTTCATATACTTTTCCATAAAGAATTTTGTACCCCCCCCCCTGTAGAGTCTATGGTGGTTGGATAACTAAATAAACATCACAATCGTAATTTTCACCGCAAAATACCTTGATTTCGATACCACACTCGACTGTTACATCCCATATCCGCTAAAAAATTGAAGTCAGGTCCCACCCCCTCCCCACCCTGAGGTCTGGAAACCAAAATTGACCCAAAAATTTGAATTCTGCAGTGAAAATTAATTTGGATAGCATACTTTCAAACGATCTATGAGCAGGTTACATTGTTTAAGCGTAAAATTGAGACACATGTTCTTTTGACAGAAGATCGACCTGATTGGGAGGGGGGGGGGGTGCAATAGACCCTTATGCGGGGCCTCCGACTATCGAGATAGAAATTCAAATAAAACATTTCATTCCACTATTTTATTGATAACCTCGACAACTCTGAGCATACCTTACCTTGATTTTTGAATTCGATCATTCATTTTTTTTTAGGTGCGGTGGCATTTGTTGAATATCTAAGTATTTTTAAAAATCAAAAAAGTTGAAGAGGAATCGAGTTTTCATGAAGAATTATCAATTCAAAGTTATAGGTTCTTTTTTAATTTAAGTTGAAGTTTCTAGAGTTGAGCTGGCCCATTTCAACTCTCTTCAAAGTGAGTTGAATCGACAAAAGAGTTACTTCATTTTCAAGAAGAGTTTGCCCAAATTTGACCTTATGCATAAATAAGATGAACAGCACGAGCTAAACTACGCAGCTCTCCACGACGAGCTATTACAGTCTCAGTCCCAGTCCTAAACACATCACATAAATTACCTCATCTTGTACCCTCATCACTCTACATACACCAGCGCCACATAGTACGTCATACAAAGGGGAAAGGTTCATTTAAGAAAATACTCGTACACGAAGCCAAGTATATAGGTACCTGCAGAGCACATACGCAACATTTAATAATAATTTCCATTACTCCACGAAAATAACGTGAATAAGAAGTCATGAAGACAACGGAGCAAGTCTAGGGCGCGCGTAAAAAGGTAAAGGTACCAATAACATGTATTTTATATGTAGTAATATCTTACAAAATATATTTATAAGAACGATATTGCGGTATAGCATACGCTTGCCAACTGGTTACTGTATAGTTATAGGTACCAAAGGAAAAAAAAGAGACGATCGCTTCCTTGTTCCGAAAATTGCTTTCCCTTCGTAGCACCTATGTATAAACAACTGACGCTCGATGACTCGCTGCATGTCCTCTTCTTCGCCTCCTGTACGGTGCCCTCAGCCCTGCGATGGTGCAGGGGTTTTCTCTATATGTATAGAGAGGTACATCACATCAACGCTCAGGTGTTACTACGTCGCGTGGCTATTTCTATAAATGGTTCGTGCACGTGCTTCGTGATTGGTGCGATTCTCTTCTGACTGAATAATATACGATATGATGGTACGTGCTGCAGTAATAGCATACTGTCTGAATTTAGCGAAAAGATCCGACCAGGAGGGTACCACATCGTACTAAACACAATATTGTATGAATCTATATTGTGTTCTTCCTTTAACTTTTGAAAACCGCAACATAAACGTGCGGCTATAAAAAAAAAAAGGCAGCACAATGTATTATGTTACATTCGCCAAAAAAATACATATATTAACGAGAAGAAAAGAGAGTAGGTATTATTTCGTTTCGAAGTAAAAAATTAACTCTTTTATTGAAAAATGCAACAGCACGCGATCATGACGCCGGCGCATACTTCTATCATTATTCATTACAAAACACATCAAAAAAAAGCAAACTTTCGCAATAAACTCCCAAAGATGAAAATTTTTACATTCTCGGATCTTTCATTTTTCACATTTATCATTTTTTCAACTTTCGAGACGTTATACTTGTGAGCCAAACGTTGCTTGGTGGACAAGTGAGGGGGGGGTGTGAATGATTTAAAAAATTGATCAATTCGTAGTCATTTTTGAGACGGATACTTCCAGAAGATTATTTTGACTTTTGCATCTTTCCTTTTTTTTTTCAATTTTGGGGCACCAAGGATCACTTTTTTTCAAATAGGAAAAACAAAAAAATAGAATCAATCGGAATTAGTGTAAAAAAAACACTCACGCATCAAGACCGACTTTTCATTCAATTCAAATCATTTACGAAAAAATTGAGTCACCTTTTTTGGAACATTTGTAAAGCAATCGATCTGTTTACAATCGAATCAAATCATTCACGAACGATCGATGATTAAATAAATTGATTGATTTCTTGGTGAATCATTCGCAAACGGATCAATTAATTTACTATTGATTCAGTTTTTGTGAAACTATTGTATGCGAATTGATCTGTTTTCAAGCTGAGTGAATCGAATCGAATCATTCGCAACTGACTGGCAATTGAACAAATTGATTGATTTCGTGGTAAATCACTCGCGAACGAATTGATTAATAGTTGGTGACTCATTCGCGAACGAATTGGATTTTTTAGTGAATCATTTGCAAACGAATTGAATAATTTTAAAATACTTACACTTAGTACGTTTTCAAATTTTTGTTGGAAAAGTGAGACTATTTCGCAACTTATTGACATTACTTAAAGCAATACTTCTTGGCAATTTTCAACATACAAAATAAAATACGTAAGTAAGTATTTTTGACTACTTCTGTCAAAAAACCAAAATTTAAATTTTATTGGAAAAATATGACGTATAATAGAGATTTTTTGGATATTTTTTGTATTTATTCAAACAATTAACAGAGCATCAACGAATTCAGCCCTTCTAAAAAGAGGACATTTTGGGCAAAAATTCAAGTCTTTTTGAAAATTTCTGACGTTTTTATATTAAAGAAAAAAACAATATTTTCAACAATTTGATAAAAAGCGAAAATTTCTATCAATTTTTAAACATTGCCTTCAAAACAGCTTTTTTGATTTTTTTTAAATGTTAAATCCAAACATATGAATCGATTCGTTCACGAACGAGTCACTCGAACGAATCAATTCGTTCGCGAATGATTCATCAAAATTCAAAAACTAATTCAATTCGTTAGCGAATGATTCACCAAAAATGATTCTACATATATTCGTTCGCGAATGATTCACCTAAAATTAATTAAATGAATCGACTGGTTCCCGGACGAGTCACTCGAACGAATCAATTCGTTCGCGAATGATTCACCAAAAACTAATCAATTCGTTCGCGAATGATTCACCAAAAATTATTCAATTCGGTCGCGAATGATTCATTGATTCACCAACAAATAATCAATTCGTTTGTGAATGATTCAATAAAAATTAATTATTCCGTTCGCGAATGATTCACCTAGAAATCAGTCAATTTGTTCTCTGTCACCGATCGTTCGTGAATGATTCGATTCGATTCTCTAAAAGTTCCCTTGTGTAGAGCCAATGCAGGCCCGGGGGATAAAGAAATAAAGGCCTCCTGAGAATTTTTTACACCCCCTCCCTCTTCCAGTTTCCCCAAAAATTAAGATCGAAATCGAGTTGTTTGTAAACTAGAAGTTTTCCTCAACAAGTTTACATCCATGAAAAAGTTACTCTTCTTCTACTCCCCTCGGCCCTCGCCTTGATGATTTTTTTTCAAAAAAAAATATTCGTTGGGAGAAGTTTCTACGAAATTTTCTCAAATTTAAAGTTTTTATTTTTGAAATTTGAAATCAAGAACAAAATGGCCTTCTGAGAATTTTTGAACACCCCTCCTCCCTCTTCTTGTTTTTTTTTTACCAAAAATTGAAATCGAAATCGAGTTGTTTGTAAAACAGAAGTTTTCCACAAGTTTTCCTCTATATGAAAAGGGTCATTCCATGTCAACTCAACCAAAAAAGGGCGATTTTGAAAGTCATGTCTTTCGATTTCGCTCAAATTTTTTTTACAATATCTACCCACCCAGTAAGTAAGAAAGCCGCAATCAGTTTGGTCCCAGCCCCCTCAGGGGGCGGGTGGGGGGGCTTCAATTATTTTCACATTGTCTCGAGGTACTCAACTTCAGCAGCCCATTCCTCCAAAACTATGATACTTTGATCAAAACTGATTTCACAGTTCGAAAGGAAATTGAATTTTGAACTTTTTAAGTATTTTGAAATTTTCAAAAGTTGAAAGTTGAACTTTCAATTTGAAAGTTCAAATTTCTAAATGGCGCTGTAAGTGGGAGCTACCATTTAAAATTTTGAAAAAATTTCCATTGATGTACATTTTGATACTTTTTCGAAATATTTAGGTTTCAAGATGGAACTCTTGACGGAGGGGGAGCACCCCCCCCCCAATTTTGGGTGAAACTTTCGAAAGAAAATCTGGGGCATGTGATATATCGAATTGTATGTTTTCGGCGACGCTGAACACGAATATGACGTTAGATTTTTGATAGGACCCATCCACGGCCCCCAGCACCTCCTCAAAGGGGGTAAAAGTTCAAAAAAGTGTTTTGTTCGTGCGACACATGGAATAATATGTTTTTGGTGACGCTGAACACGAATATGACATCAGATTTTCGATTGGACCTCATCCACGGCCCCCAACAATTTTTTTGGACTTTTACCTATTGGGGGAGGTTCTGGGGGCCATGGGTGAGGTCGATTTAAAAAACTATGGCTATATTCGTGTTCAGCGATATCGAAAACATACTATTTCATGTGTCACACGAATGTTACCCTTTTTTGGGGGGGTTATCCCCTTGGGGAGGTGCAGGGGGCCGTGGACGGGTCAAATCACAAATCTGACGTCATATTCGTGTTCAGCGTCACCAAAAACATATTATTCCATGTGTCGCACGAACAAAACACTTTTTTGAACTTTTACCCCCTTTGAGGAGGTGCTGGGGGCCGTGGATGGGGTCCTATCAAAAATCTAACGTCATATTCGTGTTCAGCGTCGCCGAAAACATACAATTCGATATATCACATGCCCCAGATTTTCTTTTGAAAGTTTCACCCAAAATTGGGGGTGGGGGTGCTCCCCCTCCATCAAGAGTTCCATCTTGAAACCTAAATATTTCGAAAAAGTATCAAAATGTACATCAATGGAAATTTTTTCAAAATTTTAAATGGTAGCTCCCACTTACAGCGCCATTTAGAAATTTGAACTTTCAAATTGAAAGTTCAACTTTCAACTTTTGAAAATTTCAAAATACTTAAAAAGTTCAAAATTCAATTTCCTTTCGAACTGTGAAATCAGTTTTGATCAAAATATCATAGTTTTGGAGGAATGGGCTGCTGAAGTTGAGTACCTCGAGACAATGTGAAAATAATTGAAGCCCCCCCACCCGCCCCCTGAGGGGGCTGGGACCAAACTGATTGCGGCTTTCTTACTTACTGGGTGGGTAGATATTGTAAAAAAAATTTGAGCGAAATCGGAGGACATGACCCAAAAACGTTGGTTGAGTTGACATGGAATGACCCAAAAATTACCCTTCTCCTACCCCCTGATGATTTTGTCTTCAAAAAAAAAAAAAAAATCATTGGGAAACGTTTCTACGAAATTTTTTCTTTGAAGTTTTCATTTTTTGAAAGTTGAAATCAAGAACAAATTTTGATTTATGGCAAACAATTTTTGGTAAAAAGTCGTTTATCTTGCAGAAAAGCGAGAACGTTTCTCACAAGAGAGATTTTTCTCAAAAACAAAGTTTACCTATTAGCTCTTGTTCTATGAAGTTTTTATCATCATTTTTTTCCTATAAAAATTAAAGTTGCATTTTCTTTTTCAAAGTGAAGTTTCCGTTCTATCTCCATGAAATAGTTTGCAACTCTCTACTAAAACGAAATAACATTTTAATTTTATGTTCAAAAATAAAGTTTTCATTCTATTTTCAAAAACGACGATTACATTTCTATTCTAAAAATAAAGTTTACAAACTTTTTTGAAAACGGGGGGGGGGGGCAAATTGACCCCACTTGCCCCCCTTGCCAATGGCACTAACAATTCTCACAAGGAGAATCTCACAGCAACCTCTCGATTTCGATACTTCACAGTTCACACTATGATGGGCAGTAGGTATTTTCACCACTATACTCGAATGCGACACCACCAACAGTGCCATTGGTACGTCTACATATTCCCAATCACAATATGACCAGTGGCTTTCTACTCGTACATACACTATGTCTACACCAGCTGCACCGTAGTAGGTAATCCGAAGCTTATTACACGGCCAATGAGAGCCATCGAGTATCCAGTACCCACTACCACGAGTACAATGACGGTCCAAATCAAACAAATAACAATACGCGACTGCGTTTCACAGAGCAAATACACTACGTATAGAGGCGGAGCATTTCTCTTCTCTGTAGCTATAGCGCGACCAGTTACTAGACCTTAAGCCAGCAGGCGGCGTAAATATTCAAATTAGCCGCCGAAAACATCTCGCGCAGCCGCGACTGACTAGGTCGACAGGTAAGTAATCGATCATTTTCTTCCATTCTTCATTGACCATTTCGTCGTTTTCTCTTCGCTCTATTGTCGAATCATTTTCGGAAGCTGGACACTCAGATTCCATAATGTAGCTGCCGACTGCCAAGATGAAAAATTTCCAGGCAGGCTACCAAGGACGATAGCCTTAAGCTAAGAGCGCTAGTTCGCGTGACTCTGTGTAATTTTTAGGCACGCGATATCCTCGATCGGCAGCATCTTCTTCTTCATCGTCAATCGGCATCATTATCACCATCACCACACCGTATAAGGATCCGTATGTGTAAAATCATAACGTTCCAAAATTCTAAATCAGCGTCTATTTATTTCGACACCTTGTTATCTTTTCAAATGTGTAGCTCGTGCGTTTCCATGTCTTTCTAGACCTACATACTGTATTTAGGATAGATCACACATCAAATCAAACGTCAATCTGTACCCTATGGTATAGGCATTATAGTGTTGTCGTATGAGGGCCCCTGTGCTCTATGTGGTGTGGGTAGTGGGTACAACTTGGACATATATAAATAAGAATTCAGCCCGAAGCGTCGTCCTTTCCGATCATCTTCGTATATTCCAATATACTCGTAGGTATCCAGGTCCAGGTTCGACTATACGATGCTCCAAGATCTACCTGCTGCTGCCTTCATCATCTCATCAATCACATACGGAAGCGATAGATAACAATCGAGACTGCTGTGTCGCGACTCACACCCCTGGTGTCGATGTCGGTTTCATTGTTTATAATAAAATCAAAAGATCATTCAGCACCACCGCATAGCCAGTTCGATAGAATATTGTGTCTTTTTGGCGTGATTTGATTGTGAGACCTGCGTGTGATTTTCAACACATTATGTGAAGGTAGGTATATTAAGCTATAAACAGATATCTCGATGGAGGTATGGACCAATCTATCATGATGTTACAGTTATACCAATATACCGGAAGAAAGCCTAATTAGGTCATTTTTTGAAACTTAAGAAGTAGATTATATATACTTATGTAGCTTCAAGAAATCGATTTCATCGCAAAGAACATATAGAAAAATTAATATCTGAAAATTTCACCCCTACAGTTATCTGGCAATAATATTGAAATTTTGAAAAGCAGAAGGATCCAACGTCAAGCATAAAATATAAGATCATTAAAATTTAAAAAAAAATCAATGAAATTATGTGTATAGAATGAATATGAGGGGTACAGAGAGGGACATCTGTCTTCAAGTGAAGGGATACCAGATTTTGACCCATTCATCACTCTATTGTCAACCAACCAAAAAAGCACAAGCACTGCTTCGTCATTTTTTTTTTTTTTTTGAATTTAAAATCTGGAGGAACAATACCACTATAATTTGTCGCAATGGTACAAAGTAGAATTCAAAATAAATTGTTTCAAAATATGTACAAGAAGCTGTTCAAACAGATAAATCCTGACCAGCAAATAACAAAACAGTAATCCACATACATTATGTTTACGTATTACATACGTTCAACTTAAACAGTTTGAAATACGATTTTATTTCATGTTAGGTAATTCGAATCTGAGAACGTCGAAATGAAGAGATGATTTTATAACAGACCGTTATGTTCAAATATTTACACCGATTATTTCAATATTATTCATTTCATTGTACTTGAAACGACGTGTACTCCACATGTACGAGTACATATTTAGGCACTACAAAGAGTTCTAATTTCAAATACCCTATTCATTCATGAGTTGACACATAATGGGGTAATAAATATAGGTCACTATACGATACGCTTGGATATAATTTTCCAAGCTATTCTCCTATACGGTTGTCAAAAATAAGACCATGCAGACTGATGAAGCCATCTTATAATTATTTAACCCTTTAACGCCTGCTTAAGAGAAGTTCAGTCGATAAATTTCAAAAATATTCACTCTAGAAAATGGTCTAAACTGAAAAAAAATGAACTTGAGTGACGACTCATTCAGAAAATTGAAGATTTCCTCAATTTTTTGTTCATTTTCCAAAGCCAAATTCACACATGCAGATGAAAACAAAAAACCAAGTTGATGGAACCAAATCCACACCCCCTCTCTACTTTACGGGTGTAATAATCTTGTAATATTATAAGCACCAAAAAAAAATTTCGATTTCGACGTTAAAATTTTATGAGCTGTAAGTTTTTTTGATTTTTTATGCAAATTTTTGTAAGACTCGCCGCGAAGGAAAAATTTAATGCATCAAATTGCGAAATTTCATTTATTTTTTTAAAATAATTTTTTACAGCTCGCCAGGAAAAATGTTTGCATTTCAACAAAATTAGAATAATAGAGGATAAAATAACGCTGAGGTTTGGAATTTAAGCTGAAATTCGGTCGGATTATTTATAAAAACTGATGCAGATTTCTATGCAGCATCAGAATTTCAAAATGGAAAAAATTTTATTTCAGAAGACTCCTGGACTTGTACGTACATAGGTATATGAATCCAAATTTAAATTTTCGATCTGATTCAATATAATAATTTCTTTTTGAGATTTGCTTTTTTTTCAGATTTGATAATTCTTCAATTCTTACATTGAAATGAGAAACATACATCTCAAGTTCCAACATAAAATTTCAACCAATTTTCAAAATCTCAACACTTTTTCTACCAAAACAAAAATTTTATTTTTTTCAAAACAGATTTTCAAAATTATTCATACCAACTTCTCAAAAATTTTCAAAAAATTCTCACCATTTTTTGTTTTTTTGTTAAGTGAAATTCCAAAATAAAATTTGATCAAAATTCAAGCTTGAAAACCTCAACTTTATTTCACTCTATGTTTTAATCCAGTTTTGCTACGATGTTGAAATTTTTATCCAATTCTGGCTGTTTAAGTCGTTAGAAAAAGAGATTGAAATTTCATGCATCAGCAAAAAAATTAAATCCACTGTTTCTAAATTTTTTCCAAAAAAAAATCAGACTAAGACGTATTTTGCAGCTTTTTGGGAATAAAGCAAGACTTTTTGGTAATTTTCAAAATAAAATTGAGAATTTTTATTTTTGATAATTCTAGGCGAAAAAGCAAAGTTATGAAAATTTGAATAAAAGTTAAAAACGTTTTTTTGAACATTTTTAAAATTTAGACTTTTAGGAATTTTTGTGGAAAAAGCAACGGTGTTCAACAGTTCTTTGGAAAAAAGCAAAAGTTTTCAGCAATTTAAAGCAGAAAAGTGAAATTTTTTGGTAAAAAAGCAAGATTTTTCAGCGATTTGGTAATAAACTAAGATTTTGGTAATTTTTTTTTTTTTTTTTAAGTTGAAGCAAAACAGGACACTTTGTAGCATTTTTTTCGGAAAAGTGTGATTTTTTTGTAAGTTTTTGATAAGAAAAAGTAGTTTTTTCGACAATGTTTGTCAAAAAATTTAGGATCTTTGACAATTTTTTGGAAACAATAATGCGAAATTTTTGAACAATTATTTGAAAAAAGTGAGATATGTATTTAAAATTTTGTTAAAAATAAGCAACAATTTTCAACAATTTTTTGGCAAGAAAAACCACATTTTGGAAATTATGACAAAAAGCCAAAACTTTTTGCTAAAATGAGGACATTGAATTTTTGAACAATACTGAAGAAAGTAATTTTGCAATTTTTAATAAAAAAGTGGTTTTTTTTGACAACTTTTGTCAAAAATTAAGGATCCTTGGCAATTTTTGGAAACAATGCGAACTTTTGAACAATTATTTGTGAAAAAAGTGAGACATATAAACCTTGTAGACAGAGGCGACAATTTTTAGAATTTTTTTGACAAGAAAAAACACGTTTTGGGAATTATACGTATGACAAAAGCCAAGATTTTTTGGTAAAAAAATGAGGAAATTTAATTTTTGAACATTTTTGAAAAAAAGTAACTTTGATAACCAAAATTTTGAAAAACATTAGTACATTGGTTAATTAATTTGCTTTATTTTATCAAATTTACAAATAATTTGACTTTAAAAGCTTTTTCGTCAAGTGAAGTAAAGCGTTCTAAAAATAATGTAACTCGACTTCCAACCTTTGAACCTTTTTAAAATCTCTTTTGAGCTTCCTTTCTAATAACCTGGACAAATTTCCACTAAGATGCTTAGAAACTACAGGCTTTCAATGTTGGATGAAAAAGACCTCCCCCTCCCCCTCCTCCATGTCCTCTAAGCAAGACTGAGGCAAAATGAAGATGATTTTTCAATGGGTATAGGGTAACGTCAACGGTTTCCCAGATGTCCAACGGCATAAAAACAGTCCTTTTTACACGACATTTAAAAAAATATTCCTTGAGAGGGGGAGGAGGATCAAAATTTCATCGAATCAGTACCTTCAGTTTTTTTCCTAACTTTTTTTTAACAAAATAAAAGATTAGGTACGACATTTACAAAAAGGAAGAATAAAGAACGAAAGGGGCTAAGTAAATGAAAAATTCCATTTTCTTGATGGAAAAATATTAAAAATGTATGACTCAAAAAAAAAAAAAAAAAAAAAAAAAAACCGGGACAAAAGCAGGAAAAGCAGGGTAAAGGGTAATTTAAAAAGCCCCGGAAACATCCTATCAAAAGATCACCTAAGATTCAAAATTTTTGAAAAAATTCTAAAACACATTCTTAAAGTAGCTAACTAGCTAAGTATCTAAAAATCCAAACATTAATTTTTTTTCAAAAATCATTCAAAATTTATGATAATTCTCAGAAGGCGACACTCATACTCTTAATATCTGCCTCAATCTTTTGTATAACCAAACAGAAAAAATTAGAATACAATCGACATTTTTCACCTCTAACCCTCCCCTCCTCTCCTCTTTAAAACTTGATTACGTTTCGTCCGTGACTACACAATTTTTTCTATACAAGTACCTAAGTATCAACTTTCTCCTACACCTCGACGAGAAAAAAAATGAATGAAAAAACTCAAAACTATACATAAATTTACCTGAACACGAGACCTCTTTTACCTCTATAATCATACACCCGCCGAATTAATATCCACTGTAGCCTACTATATAGGTCTACACTATTAGATCTCCCTGAAAAAAAAGAATGAAAAAAAAATTCAAAACCGGCGGCATCTGTGACTCCAACTGTTGCTAATTAACAATACAACACACACTAACCCTATCCCGCAATCCCAATCCCAATCCCGTGTATCGATATACTCGTATTTTTTGTCTTATGTCTCGCGCGCCCAGTCAAAATTATATCCATCAGACACCCCACGTTCTTAATGTAGGTAGGTACCTCAGCTCACGATAAATTCGACGAAGAGAGCTGGAAAAAAGAGTAAACTATTGTTCGCGATCATCCTCCCTCTCTTTCACTCCTGCACTCTTGTCCTTTTTTTTTCCAAATGAAAACAGAAAGAAAGAAAGAAAAATTAAAACCTATTCCATTATGGGATAATGACTCCGAAATACACAACTAAATGTATAAATGAAATGAAAGAAGAGGTAGAAAAAAAAACCGTTTAGCTCTGTTCGTAGTGTAATAGTCTTCAAAATAATGACATCAACATTTGGACCAAACTGTTCTCCAATCTCCGATTCGGATATGGTACCTTTTTAATGGCGCTCGTAGCAGCGTCGTATATTACTCTAAACGACCATAATTGTCATCCAGTTGCAATTTAAAGGTGGCTAGGTCGACACTTTCGTCGACCGAGCCACCGCGGGGGCGATGTCGAAACTCGAAAATTACCTTTTCCCCCCTCTCGCTCTGTCTCGCGACGCGCAGTTAATTTAATTAAAACATCATCGGTACAAATAGTTACATTTCATTTCACTCGTTTTTTTGTTTTTTATTTCCATCTCCGAATCGATACCGTTAATTTGTAGCGCGCCCAGTCTTCGAGTCTGCATTTGCAACTCACTCCTACCCCCTCCCCCTTCCCTCACAGCCCGAATAATGCGGATACGATACGACAGACGGGCTCGTGCTATCCAATAAAAAACACAGATATCCGTTACACGAGTTTTGTTTTCTCGCCCTCGTCCCTTGAAATGCTCTTAATTCAACCAAAGACTATTACAATAATTTAGGAGAATGTTCAATTCTACAAGACATTAAAGATCTCGCGATCAGTTAAACTCTAAAATGAAATGAAATGTTCGAGTTTACATACCTCTCTCACGGACGTCTTGTTATTGTGATGCTGGTAATGGTACTTTTGGTGGTTTTTTTTTCGGCGATTCGGCGTCTAGGTCGAAGTTTAGAGACGAGAGTGGTGTATAATTATCACGAATGTTTATTCATTCCGCTATGCGCCATTTAATTGATTCGTACTTCGAGCTGTATGCGTCCAGATACCTGCAAGCATACAAAGGTGTCGAAAAAATTAGTGCTGGGTATTTTTCTTTCACCCTTTATTTTCTTTCAAATGTGAATATGAAACGATGGAAAAATTATACGTCATATGAGAGCATATAGCAGGTTTCATTTTCGCTCTTGTATAATTATTCATTAAGATCTACATAGGTAGATAAAATTAGGTTTATAAATGCAGATATAGATGTTATTAAAGTATTATAAACATCATCATCGAATATACCGTCAAACTTGATGGATATTTCTAGGTTACTATTTAATTTGAGGTACAAGGTACATAAGTATTAATATCTCAATTTCGGTCTCTCCCTGGACCCTTTCAAACCACGTTTGAAACATTATAAAAACATAATTCCTGTGCATGAAATTCAAATGAAGAATATTTTGGATACAAATTTCATTCATTAGGATTAAAATCGTATTTTTCAATGATTTCCAAAATTTCACGTTTCCATTACGAAAAACTACAGAAAATGCACAGCTTCAATTTCCATTGTTGGATTTTTTTATTTAAAAAGAAGGAAAAAAAAAGTCCAAAACCTTTAAAATCAAAAATATCGAATTTTTGAAGAAGAGACTTTCACTTTTCATCATTATTACTGTATGTATTTTTTGGTTGAACTCGAATTTCGGCGGTTTCGGGTCAACTTTCGAATTTCTTCAGTTTTCAAATTTCTAGAGAAATAATTCGATATTGATGAAGCTACTCGACATGTGATTTTCTCCTGCTTTCAAAACAATCCAGAGATCCAGGGAGAGGCGAATCCACAATTTTTTTTATCAAAGTGCGTCAGGCTCTCGTTCTGAAGAAGCTTTGAACTGCATTTTTCACCTCGAGACTATTTTTTCAAGAATTTCCAGAGGGGCAACTTCAAGCCTCCAGAATGCTCCATGTAAATAATATGGTCTTTTTTTAATACTAAGGCAACCCAATAATATTTGTTCGAATCACATCTGACCAATTGGCTGGAAAAATCTGGAAGGGGGGAGGATCCGAGGTAAAAAGTTGGAATAATCTGGCGAAGAAAGATGAGAAAATGTCAATCTCTCCCCTTCCTCCTTTCTACGACATACCACTTCGTCACACTTCTGCATCGAACAAAATATTCAGGAGAAGGAGGAAGGGCGAAGGAGGGAAATCAAAATACATACCTATTTTTTTTATTGTTTTTGTTCTGTAGTGTTCAGATTGCAAAAAAGATGATATCATTTTTCATTACAAAAAATTTCCTTCAATATAAGGCTAATTTCATTTCAAATATTTTCGAATAATTATTTTGCCTACAAATGAATATTTTTGCATATTCGATTAATATTTCAAAACATTTTCATCCAAAATTACCAGAAATTTTACAATTTTTCAAATATTTTTGAATATTTTGAGAATTTTTGAGTTTTTGAATATTTTTTGGGAATTTGAATATGTTGGAAAATATTTCACTTCAAATATCGCAATAAAATATTCAATATTTTACATCAAATACACAGAGGTTGCCATACTCATAAGATACGTTTTTGCCATTTTTTTGCATGGCTAGTTTTTATGGTGAAAAAAAATAAGTACTTTGAAATTTTCACCCAACAAACTTGGAATCGAATGGTGCCGAAAGCGCCTCCCCCTCCCCACAGTTGAAAAAAAAACAAAAAAATGTGATCAGAAAATTTTTATTCAAAATTTTCATTTTATACGTCAGGATTCTTCTGAATAATTTTTTTTAGAAAAACCTAACCCTAACAAATACCTAATTGTAAAAATCAAATAAAAAAAAGAACTTGTAAGTGTATACTATAAGTTCACTTTTTTTTAACGTATGTACCTGTGAACGAATTCATATCATTTATTGCAAACTCTGAACTGAACTGATCAGTGATCAATTGATCACCTTATAATGGGCCTTCACTAAATTTTTTCCAAAATTTTGTACCTATTTTGAAATAAAATTTGGAAAAAAAGAACTTGAGAGCTTTTCAAATTGAAGAGAAAATTTCAGAGTCGTTGAAAAAAGTTGAACTTGAACGAATGAACTGAACGAAAAAACTGAACAGTGAACAGTGAATGTGACCTTCTACTGAATAAATTTAAAATTTAGTCAACTTAAAGACGTATGATTAGAATTCCTCTTCAACCCCTTTTCAAGGAAAAACCTTCCCCAGTCCCTTCCTCAGTAATTTTAGGCCCTTTCTTTGTAAGAAGCTCTCACAGCTTTAAAAAATCAAAAGAATGGAATAGGTGACCAAAGGATGTTTCATCGAGGGTAGAGAGAGAATTTTTTTTTGAAAAGCAGGTTACCTATTTGAAGGAATTAAATAAAGCAGAAACTGAGAATTTTTCAAAAAATGTTCATCGACTTTTCTGTTCTATTTTTTTGATTTTTGGAAGCTCTCATCAACATGGCTGGGAGGAGAAGAGGAGGGGGGGTCGGAATTCCTTGGACAGCGTATCTAACAAAACTTCCCGACAAAAAATCATGACCTTTTTCATGATCTATTTTTCACATTTTTATCAAATGAGAATTACCCCCCCCCCCCCCCAAAAAAAAAACTAAATTGTAGACAAGAAAATATTTTAGTTTTTTCATTTCTCTGATTTTTTTTTTTGAACAAATGTTTCATTTTTTTCATTTTATTGGTTTTTAAAAAAATGTTCAAATATGTTTCTAGCAAAGTTTATGACTTTTTCATGACTTTCATGACCGTTAGACACCCTGTTGAAAGACGAGTGGTGATTTTTTTGAGATTATTTCTAGAAGAGTTCTATCACGGAATTGCAATCATTTGTCTGCCTATATAGTAATCACATGAAATTTTTTTTAAAACTAGAAGGCTTCTGGCATTGGCATCACTGTTTTTGGACTTGTGGGGAAATTTTGTATAAATGTGGGAATCACTTTCTCGTAGAAAGTAATAACCTGGGCAGGGAATACACAAAAGTGTAACTTCAAAGTGAGGACCAAAATCCATCAATTCATCGAATCTCAACAGAATACGTCAAATTTATAATAATTCTTGGACTTGGCCTTGTCCTTGAACCTAGAGATTTGAATCGAATTCCAGGTTTTTGAGGGAATGCCTCTCTACATTGAATAGAAGAAAACACCAGTGTTCCCCTTACCTACACCACAAAAAAAAAAAGAAAATTCCCATTTCTTCTGAACATGGTTTTGAGGTCTTTTCGCCATCACGAATCTCCTATTCAAACCTCGAGTTTTCACCCTGCATTCGAAACAGAGCCACAGAGGTAAGGTTCTCCCTCAGTCCTGCCAATGTCAAGCACAATTTTGTTTGAGAAAACTCGTACCTGGGCATCATTATAGCTTCTGCTCGATTAAGTGACGGTTTTGATCACTTATTCGCACTAAAATACAAACACGAACTTCTGTGGGAGTTTTTCAAACCACCATCTCCATCTCTTTTTTCGGTGTCGGTTTCATCCAATTTCACCGCTTATTATTACGCCCTGTTATCAATACAACCGATATATGTTTGTAATCGATAATCGAAACGATACGCGATAATCCAATAATAAACCGTGTTGCCGTCGGCTGGTGCCAAATTACACACGAATATTCGGTATACATAAATGGCAAAACGCGAAAAACAAGCACGAAAGCAAATACAGCGAGGCGGCGGTAAAGTAGACACGGTAAAGTAAAGGCGGCCTTTTTTTGTATTTACTTTGGGCCAGTATTGTTCGTACGCATTCACCTATGCAACGATGATGGCACCGTGAAAAATTGATCCGCAAACAGGAAATAGTAAGGTATACCGCGGTTGGCGAGAAATTCGCCACATTGACGAGTATTTTCGGATTCGAGTAGATGCAATTTTCTAAACGAGAAAAAGAAGGGTGATGGGAGAGAGGGGGTGAATGATGAAATTTTCACAACGAGCGTACTCGTGAAGAACATGAGCCTTAGGTGCGGAGACTGGTTACCTATACCTAATATCATGGTGGAGCATTTCTTCACCGCTGTAAGGTGTTAATGGTAATTATAGAGTGATGGAAGGGTTGCAGCATTGTAGGTCATGGTAAATTAACACGTACTTTGGTACGGTTTAACCCCATTTTTATGTATTTTCTGCCCTCGTTGATGCTTTAAATAGCGATAAGGGTTGACGGGTGATGTGAAGCGAAGTTGACAGATCGTATGCCGCTGGATTTTCGATGTTAGGCTTCATCGCTCATGTACATATTTTGACGAAAATAAATTCTTCAAGATGTGTTTTATCTATAATAGATCTTCTATACCTATACGACTGACTGCGCGAGGAATTTCGAACGTATTAGCATACTTTTTAGAAGGTCTAGGCACGCGAACGAATTTTTAAACAGATCGATGAAGTAGGTGTGATTTATTGAAAGAGTAAATATATTTTGGTATTCGAACATGGAACTCAAAAAAACGAATTTTTTGAAAATTGGAAAATCCAAAAACACGCTAGAGAGTCTGCAACGGTTTGATAAACAACCAACTATATCGATTTGGTAAATGAAAAATACGATATTCGTCAAATTTCAACATTCTAACACCATTTGACGAAATTTTGATTTAAAATTGAAAAAAAATGATTCATATTTTACAACATTGCAAAAATAAAAATTTGAATAATTTGCATTTATGAAACAGTTTCCCAACAGGCACAAAAATTTTTGAACCGAACGAAAAGAAAATCAAAAGTGGACTTCAAAATACTCCACTAGCAAAAAGTTCAACGGTTAAAATTATGTGTTTTTCGATTTTTAGCAAATTTTTAAAAATTTGAACTTTGCTCATTTCTCATGGAAAAAATTAAAATTTCATCAAATTGAATAAAAAGGCTTACCTACTATATTTTTGACCCCTTTCCAGTTGATTGATGATGTTTTAGTACCGTTCTAGGGTCTCCAGCGGAATGTAGCATTTTCCAGTTTTCGAAAAATAAAAAAAAAACGCTGTAAATATGTAGGATGAAAATGAAATTTTAACTCCTACAAACTAAGATTCCCCATTTCGTGATTCTTTCAATCGATTCAGACATGATACACGCTTTTTGAAATAATATTTTTATGCCAGGTCGAATAAAGTGAGGGCAAAAGTTTTCGAAAATAGGTACTTAATTCAAGTTCCATGAGCAAAATAGACTCTTTATTAAGACGTCTAACAAGGGAACCTCTTAAGGTGTCACGTGTCACCAGGGTTGGCAAGTAGACTATATAGTCTACTTTACACGCTTTGTCTACGTGTAAACAACGTTACTGTAGACAACGATAGTTTACATGTAGACATTGTAGACTATGTAGACTATGTAAACTACAAAGTAAAACTGTTTTATGTTTTAGAATAAAGCCTTTGTTACATGGATTTTGGCAGAAGATTTTAAAAATTTGTGGTTAAAATCCAAAAAGTGTTCAAAAATGAGACATACTCGGCAAAAAAGCTATACCTACTCACTTTTCATTTTTGGAAATTTTTGGCCCATCTAATTCTTGAAAAAAAGTGAAAATCTTCAGCAATATTGTCGAGCTGAAAACCGAGAATTTGACAATTTTAGCAAAACACAGCATTTTACTAATTTTTTTCAAAAAAACGAGATTATTTTTGCATTTTTTGGGTAAAAAAAAAAGTAACTTTTGAAGAATTTGTAGAAAAAAAGGCTTTTTAATGTGTAAGCAAAAAATTAAAATTTTCAAAAATTTGGCTGAAAAAACAAGAATTTTCATCAATTTTTGAAAAAAAGCGAGTAGGTACTTTATTTTTGACAACTTTTGGAAGGGAAAAAACTTGAAAAAAGCAAAACTGACAATTTTAGCAGAAGTAGATACTGTCAATTATTAGTGGGAAAAATATACTTTTTCACAATCTTTGTCGAAAATACATACAAGATTTTTTTCTTCAATTTTTCAGTTAAAAAGTGAGGGTAATTTTTTGCAAAAAAATGACAATTTTTAGCAAGAAGGGAGATTATTTGGGAATACACAACTTCGAAGTTGGCATACATTACACATAGTCTACAGGAAGTCTACTTTACGTGAAGTTTACATAGATTACGCGACAAATGTAGACTATGTAGAGAAAGATAGTCTACGCGTAGAGAACCAACCCTGGGTGTCACACTCCGATTTGAACGGGACCGCGATTTTTGGAGAGAGCATAGTCTAAACCCCCCAAAACAAAATTTTCAGCTGCCCAAGTTCGTTTTTCGATTTTTGGCAAATTTTTGAAAATTCAAAATTGACTGTTTTTGGCGATTTATGCTTTTTTTTAAAAAGTACGTACTTGACCAATAAAAGTGGTCAAAATAAGTCCCAAAACTAATAATAATTACCCAAATCCAAATTTCACCATT
The DNA here is from genome assembly GCF_950023065.1 of Planococcus citri. Classification (NCBI taxonomy): domain Eukaryota; kingdom Metazoa; phylum Arthropoda; class Insecta; order Hemiptera; family Pseudococcidae; genus Planococcus; species Planococcus citri. The sequence continues at coordinate 13,025,031 of NC_088681.1, forward strand.
TCCAGCCATTCTGGAGCCTCCAGCGTGATTTTTCAATTTCTCCAGAATTTTGAACTTGCTCCAGAAGGCGTGAATATGAAGTTGGGTAGCTAAAAATCGAGTTGCATATTACACGCGACCTGTTTAACGAGTTTATCCACATTTGAGCCGATTTTGAGAGTGACACCTCAAAAGTGGCTTTTTGGCCACCTATTTTCAAAAAATTAAAAAATCCAAAAAATCCAAAGTTTCCCGTTTGCGTGGAATTTTTGAAATTCACGCGAGTCGCTGTATTTTTGTCCAAAACTAACCCCCAAATCCAAATTTCACAATTTCCAGCCATTTTGGAGCCTCCCGCGCGATTTTTCAATTTCTCCAGAATTTTGAATTTGCTCCAGAAGGCGTGAATATGCAGTTGGGCAGCTAAAAATCGATTTGTGTATTATACTCGACCTGTTTAACGAGTTTAGGGTATCTACATTTGAGCCGATTCTGGGAATGACACCTCAAGAGTGGTTTTTTGACAAGCTTTTTTCAAAATTAAAAAATCCAATTTGAGGTGTCACTCTCGCTCCAAAACGGCTGGAAATGGTAGAATTTGCGCTCCGGGGGTTAGTTCTTGAAGAAATACAGCGATTCGCGCAAATTTCAAAAATTTCCTCACAAAAGGTTATCTTTTGATTTTTTGGATTTTTTAATTTTGAAAAAAGCTGGTCAAAAAGCCACTCTTGAGGTGTCATTTTCAAAATCGGCTCAAATGTGGATAAACTCGTTAAACAGGTCGAGTGTAATATACAACTCGATTTTTAGCAGTCCAACTTCATATTCACGCCTTCTGGAGCAAATTCAAAATTCTGGAGAAATTGAAAAATCGCGCTGGAGGCTCCAGAATGGCTGGAAATTGTGAAATTTGAATTTTGGTGGGTTAGTTTTGGACAAAATACAGCGATTCGCGTGAATTTCAAAAATTTCCACACAAACGGGAAACTTTTGATTTTTTTGATTTTTTAATTTTGAAAAAAACTGGTCAAATAAAAAAGCCACTTTTGAGGTGTCGATCACTCTCAAAATCGGCTCAAATGTGGATAACCTCCTTAAACAGGTCTAGTGTAATATGCAACTCGATTTTTAGCTGCCCAACTTCATATATTCACGCCTTCTGGAGCAAGTTCAAAATTCTGGAGAAATGGAAAAATCACGCTGGAGGCTCCAGAATGGCTGGAAATGGTGAAATTTGGATTTGGGTATTTAATATTAGTTTTGGACTTATTTTTACCATTTTTATCGATCGAGTGCGTACATTTTTTTTAAAAAAAAGCATAAATCGCCAAAATCAGTCAATTTTGAATTTTCAAAAATTTGCCAAAAATCGAAAAATGAACTTGGGCAGCTGAAAATTTTGTTTGGGGGGGGGGTTTAGACTATGTGTGTGTGACACCTCAAGAGGTTCCCTTGTAAGAATTTTAAAAATTTGCTGAGTTTTGTCAAAATTTTTCAACTTCATCAAAATTTGATAAGGGGGGTGGGGGTTCCAATCTCCTCCGACTCCTCTTAGTTTGGTCCCTTTTGAGCTGCTGATTGATTTTTCGATTTTTTGAAAGTGGCCCATGTGGCATTTAATCAGTGCAATAATAACTGCATTCGAAAAATGTAATTTTCGTTTTTTTTTTCATATTATTCGGCAAATGCTCGCTTGCACAATCCTCCCTCCCTCCCTCCCCCACCCACCCCCCAACCTAAATTTTCGTCCCTGAACATGCTTTTTTCAGTGAGTTCATTTTCAGCTCAATCGAACAAAGTGGCCAATTCTATACAGCGATAAAATAGAACGTACAATACAAAGTATAGGTATAGAACAGCCTCTCGAATTATAATTTTCTGTAAAAATTCGCATTTTTACACCCCTCGGGGAATTTTTCACACACAGAAGCAACACTTATGCCATATTAAGCTGGGTTCAAAAATAATAAATGGACCTATTTCCATAACAAAGTATAGTAAGCACAGGTAGCCAGAGAGCTACTGTCTTGCCATAAGTACTACCTTATAGCTTCAGGCTCCTTAGATGCTCCAGTTTGCTCAGCTCCTCAATACCACATACAACAATAGAGGCTTTACTAAAACCAAGGCTATACTAATCCACACGACCCTACAATTAAAACACCTCGCTGCATATCGAGCCACCAAAATGTATCATAGGCTATAGATGTTGTGATGTAAGATGAGGAGGAGGAGGAGGAAGAAAAACACAACAATACACTAAAAAGCTCGCTCGCCACAATCAATGAAACCTTATAGCCCATCATTTCAGAAATGCAGACCGCAAAATTATGTCATCGTGATTAGAACACACGAGCGACTCCCATAAAAACCTATAATAGACGTTCGATTGTTTTTATTGGCCCGAAAGCCAAAAGCCACCGCGCCACGTTGTAGAGGTTCTATATTCATCTATTCTGTCTATGAGAGTCTCTGCTCTCTGTCTTCTTCTTCTTTGTCTTACACATTCATTATTATGGTACCTAGTACATGTCTCTCTATATGTATAGCAATATCTATACCTACATATGTAAAAAGTTACCTATATTTCGACTGCAGCACCTGTCTATAAGAGGCACGCGAGCATCAGTAACTCACAACATTTGGTTAGCGGGGCTTCAGCTCTGGCCGCCCAATTGTACGCACATTTATACTCGTATACTCTCTCATACGTAGAATTCGACGTGGCGCGGCACCCATAGGCACATCTGCGTCGTCTTGGTCTTCTTCATCATCATCATCCTCCACCTCCACCCCCTACACTCCCCCCTCCTAGACTGTTTTTCAAAATATAATAAAGTTTTGAAAAAAAAAAGAAGAAATGAGAATAGAGGAGAAAAATTATGAGGGGGTGTCGATAGCGCGATGAGGGGGACTGGAGTCAGAGACTTGTGTGTAACTAGAGTGGACCCTATACACGTTTGCTTGATTATAATTACCCGTCGAATACGATAACAATGTTCCAATTGTTTATTGTCTGCGTCTAAGGCGAGGGTGAGACAAAAGGGATGATAGGATTGCGCTTGCGTTACGAATGAGTCGTCGTCCTTGTCTCCAGCGCCATCGTCCATCGTCTCATCGTCATCACGCATCATCAATGGTGTATAAACGTGAGACCTAGCTCATTGATCATCGCACTCGTAAATTATTTCACTAATAACGCTATCACCAAATTAATCATCAGTCGTAAGTGAATACGCTCGCGGTGATCAGTTTACGCCACAGTTCACCCCCTCTTGGGCCCCCTTACTATATTTTTTTCTACTATAGGGTTTCAAATATGTACCAGTATCGTGTTGGTATCATTCTTATTGGCTCGTTACGCAAACGAGAAAGTCAATTATGGGTCATATCGATACCCTCATGAATTGTCAAGTATGATGCATGTAATGCAAATGGAAAGAATAAATGGAGAAGACAGGGGGTTGAGGGTTGTAATTGGTTCTATGTAGGAGGGTAATGTTCATTCGGTGATGTACCAGGATCTCATTATTGTACCAAATCAAATAGTGTAGTTCTCATCACGTGATTCTTCTGACAAAATCTTGACGAAGACGAAGGCAGAAATTTCAAACACAAAATGAAAATGGAGACTGCTTCATTCAATTCATCATTCATTATAAATACGTACTTAGACTTACCTACTGAGCTTTTTCACAGCCCTAAATCTGAGTTTTTTCCCTCAAGCCAATACATTGGACAAGAAAATGTATTTTTAATGAACATCTTATTCCACGAAAAATACACTTCGGAGCCAAACGCAGAACTATTCGGGTATTTTAAAATTTCCATTTTGAGTATGAATCGATTTTCAGAATGTTTAACAAAACTTCCAGACAAAAAAAAATCATGACTTTTGCATGACCTATTTTTCACATTTTTACCCCATGAAAATACTCCCCCCCCCTCCAAAAAAAATCGAATAATTTGAAACTGCAGCGAGAGTTTTTTAAAATTTATACGCAAGTAGATATGAGTATTTCAGTTTTTTCATTTTTCTGATTTTTTAAATAAATTTTTCATTTTTTTTTTCATTTTATGGCCTTTTTGAAAAAATTTCAAATGTGTTTGTTTCGAGCAAAATTCGTGACTTTTTCATGACTTTCATGACAAGACAGTCATATACATATGTAGACACTCTGATGTTTCTTCTTTAGAATCCAAGTATTCATTTTGAAAAACTTACACCACCCCCCTCAATCCCTACCCCCCCTCACCACCAAAAATAAATTATGACGAATTTTCAAACGGTTAAATTGCATAGACCTACACAATGCTTGTTGATTTCAAAACATGATAATTTTTCACTGAAACTTTAAAATTGCTAAACATAAAAATTCCTGACCAAAAATTCGAATTTCTGACTTTTTCAAAAAAAAAAACCTACAAGGAATTGACAAGATGCCTAATTGCCTATACAGCCTAACGAGCAAAACAAAGCCAGGTAGAAGAGTGTCAAAAAGGGGGGATGGTATGTGTGTCGCAGACTCCGGACAAAAAAATGTTGGCAGAAAATTGGTAATTTTTTGGAATGAGTACGGGTGAGTTGGAAAAATCAAAGAATTACCAAAAACCGTGAATTTTTTCCCCCTTTCTTTGACCAACAGTTGATAATGGAGCGTAGAAAAATTGACTTCTCGCATCAAAAATATTGTTGTTTTACTTCTAAGAAAGAATTTTACGAAATGAAAAAATTGACTTCAGAAATTTCAGAAACATAACCAAATTAATAGAAAAATTCAAATTTTCTGAATAAAATGATACTTTTTTTAAAATTTGAAATCATTTAACATTTTTGTTTCCCACTTCCTTTTCAAAATTTGTTCAATCCACAACTGCCCAATTGGCTCGGAAAGTCTTGAAGGGGAGGGGGGTGTCTGAGTTGAAAAGTTGAGAAAATTTCAGTCTCCCCCCTCCCCCCACCACCCGCGACACATTTCGTCTCGGCTTTTGAATACAGGATTTTCAGCGACACATTTTTGGAAGTTCGAAATTCATTCGACTCAAAGCTCTTCAGATCAACATTTTTATTTTTATTCATTTTTTTTTCAAAAACAACTACGCAAAAAAAATAAAATAAATTGAAATCATGAAAAAAGAAGAGAATGATGGTCGAAGTTTGGCCTCGAAAAACGAAAAGAACATGTCTAGACCTTCAATTTTCACCCCCCCCCCCTCCTACTCCTCCTCCCAAGACACACTTCGTCTCGTCTTCGAAGCCAGGATTTTCAGCGACACATTTCTTGAAAAGTCAAAATTTATTCGAGTCAAACCTTTTCAGATCAACATTTATTTTTATTCCTTTTTTTTCAAAAACAACTACGCAGGAAAAAAATAGATAGATTGAAATCATGAAAAAAGAAGAGAATGATGGTCGAAGTTTGACCTCGAAAAACGAAAAAAGCAGGTTTCTAGACTTTCAATTTTCACCCTCCCCTCCCCCCCTCCTACAAGACACACTTCGTTACGCCTTCGAAGCCAAGATTTTCAGCAACACATTTCATGAAAGGTCAAAATTCTTTCGAGTCAAAACTTTTCAGATCAACATTTATTTTTATTTTTATCCATGTTTTTATCAAAAACATGCAACTACTTACGCAGGAAAAAAGAAATTATATTGAAATCATGGAAAAAGAAAAGAATGATGGTCGAAGTTTGACCTCGAAAAACGAAAAAGGCAGGTCTAGACTTTCAATTTTCACCCTCGCCCCTCCTTCTTCTCCACCACCCAAGATACACTTCGTTACGCTTTCGAAGCCAAGATTTTCAGCGACACATTTCTTGAAAGGTCAAAATTCATTCAAGTCAAAACTTTTCAGGTAAAAATTTATTTTTATTTTCTTCAAAAAGAACAACGCGGGAGAAAAAAAATTGAAACCATGAAAAAACAGGAGAATGTTGATCGAAGTTTGACTTCAAAAAATGAAAAAAGCAGGTCTAGACTTTTCAAATTCAGTTGAAAAACTGGACTTGTTTTCAGCAATATTGGCAAAAATATTAACCATCCAAACAATTTTGACAAACTCCTGCACATTCAGTAACTCATTTTTTTTAAAATCAGGACTTTTTCTAAATTTTCTATAAAAAAAAAATCAGTACCTACTTTTCTGGCAAAAGAAATGTTAGCAAAAAAAATGTCACAAAAGCACGACTGCAGGACAAGATTGAGTGAAAAAGAATAAGCAGGACTGTTAGAAACCGAGTTTGAGTTTCTGAATTTAATCCTTCATCACTCAAGCATCACTCGAGACTCTCGAAAATTTTCAAAAAATATTTTAAAATAAGTACATGAAATACCTGATTTTACTCTCTTCTTTCTCTCCTACCACTTTTCACGAGCTTTTAAGAATGTAACTTCTTTCAAATTTACAAGAAAATTCGTAAAAGTAAAAAATAAAAATCATCTTTAAATTTCAAAACATGAAATTTTACATCAACGATCAATCACACTGTTTTCTCTCCTCTCCTCTCCTCCCCTCCCATCTCCCGGCTCAATTTCTCAACTTTTTTCGGGTGATTTTAGAATTTTTATTCATTTGTATACTTTTTCTAAATCTTCAAAGAATTATAAATCGTTCATTTTTGACGTTTTTTTACACGAATTTTTGAACATTTAAAAAATTTGAAAAAACTGACTATGGTACTTGATGAATATTTGCATTAAATTTTCGGTTTTTTTTTTGTGAAAATATAGAAATGCATTTTTCAAAACAAAATTTACCTACTTTTGAACTGAACCATTGAAGCATTTCTCATAAACTGCTTGGAAGCGATTTTTTAAATAAGCATTATCTACTCAAAGATACATATAGGATAGGTACTGAAGTTCATTTTTGGCCCCTTCGATGCAATTTGATACTCCTGGAGATAACTGGAAAATCGTTGAAAGCTTCGGGAAGGTTCTAAAAATTATTACTTTTAAGTTTAATGGTTCTACTGTGACCCAATATCTGATCTTTCTTTTCAGAACTTTTTGTACATTATGTTTAAAGATTTACCAAAAATTCAAAGAGAACGGAGCTTTGACAGCAAAACTTTTACCTGGAGGGAATTTCAAGATCGAAATTCTCGAAAATTCAAACTTTTTGGCTTGATGCGTCAATAAGATCTGTCCTTTGATCATTTATGATGATGATTAATAGTAGATGAAGCTAGAGGTCCAAATCAAGTCAACTGTGAACGTATAAATTCCAAATTTCCAAGTTTTCAAGTTGTTCCTTCAAACATACCATACTCTAATTTTTTCAAACCAAGGTTAATTTTTTCGACGATTTCAACATTCATTTCCAGGGTGTCTAACAAAATTTCTCCGAAGAAATGCACTACTTTTACAGTACGTTTTGCATTACTTTATTATTTTTTAATCCAGCTTACACCGACCCCCCCCCCCCCAGAAAAAAAATATTTTTGAACCGGTTGGAATTTGTCGATAAAATTTTTACAAGTATTAATTTAACAAGTGTTGCCATCTTTTGAGGTACAAAATGAACATTTTTTTTATTTTTTTTATTTTCACCAATTAATTCATTTTGAAGTTTTTAAAAAATTTTAAATCAATAATTCTGAGAAAAAATACAGTACTTTTCAGGCAAAATATAGTACTTTGCAATACTTGCAGTACCTGCAGTACCTGTTAGACACCCTGATTTCCCTGCAAAGACATTCTACGTACCAGAGTAATGAATACAAAATGTCCACTTCTCATCCACCAAAACCATCTTCCCACATTTTCTCAGCCTTTTAGTATCACTTCACTCAACCCCCTTCTTCTAATCTCAAAATGACATTATTCATAAGCACTGTGTAATCCGAACTGGCGCAACCAGGGTGATCCAATCTGTTTCGCTCATTCACCAACTCCTTGATCAGAGGTAGAATATCGTACGTGCAGTCTCGTCTTCTTGGCACACGCGTATAAACATCTCCATTACTATCGTACGTTCCACTTAGACGATCATCGCCGACCGGCGTTTGACATCTGTAAACAAGGCAGCAGGCGCAAAGAACACGGACACACGTGCACAAAAAACCATGACATACGGTCACTGCGTCCGCACGAATATCATCATCTCATATTATAGCTACCTTTCCCATCTAGTATCCCAACTCATACACACAATAAAACAGGTCCCAACTAAATTAATTCGTATTCTTGGCGTACAATTTATGCACCGAGAGATCACAGTGCATATAATATGTAGTCTACAAGGACATCGCTCAGGGACGTTTCTTCATCGCAAAAAAAACACCACTCATAACCCTTCTATGTACTACCCATAACACGGACTAAAACCCTCGCCATCACAGCTTCCCTCAAATCGACACATCATCGTTTTTACAAACAAGACGCCACATTGTCTAAATCACTTAGAACATCGTCGGACCTTTGATCTGCACAAATACATACAGTGTCGAAGAACAAATAGATCTAAAGAGGCGGCCGCCGCTACCGTTGGATGCTGACAATAGCATCTTAGGTAGGTATACGTATAGTTCACCTAAAAACTGAAAACAATCGCAGCAGCGAAATTTCGCCCCCGAAAAACAAATCGAAATGACTTGTAAAATGTAATTGATCGCCGCCTAATCAATACAAAAATCCAATATGTCGGCGAGAAAATTAGCTTATAGACAGAGCCGACGACGCACGATTGTTTCACCCTTATTCCCAGCAGCACCACACACCGTAGGTACCCTCCACTGTGAACTATGATAGACGAATCCCTTGTTTTTATTCTCATTGTATTAACTAGAAGTAGGTATACATAGCTTATTATTTCGGTCAACTATGTACTCTTTATAGGTAAATAAACTTCTGCTTTTGGGCGGCTTTATTGATTCTGACTTTGTCGGTCTTTTTCTTCTATATTTCTTTTTCACAGATTCGCAGACACATTTTCTCGCCAAATGCGGCGATCAATTATATGTATAAGATGAAATAGAGCAACGGGGCCGAAATAAAAATCGCGAAAATGAATCAATTAAACATTCATCAGCGGAGATTATCCATTTATGAAAAGCTATATACCTGGCAGGGGAGGAAAAAGAGGGACTATTGATTCGAAAATCTTCCTAATTCTGTTCACTGGGATCGAAATTTTCAAAATTTTCAACACTTATACACCATCACAGAGCGAAGGAAGCAGAGATGTGACGAAGTGATGAGTCGAGGGAGGGGTGGAAGGGGAGAGACTGAAATTTTACCAATTTTTTTCTACAGAATTTTCCAATTTTTCACCAGAGACCTAATTTTTTAAAAATAGAACATCTTTTCCGATCTGCTCGTGAGAAGTCAATTTTTCAACCCTTCAACCATTCCCAATTTTTCGCCTAAATTTTGCTTTTTGCTGTCTAGAAGACGCCCCCCCCCCCGGTTCTGCACTCCTCTGAGAGGAAGATGATACTGGAACAGAAATACACGAGGATGCGTGCAAACAGAAAGGTACATATGAGTAAATTACATATTTTTTTAATACCTTACCACCGTAAGATGAATCTTTGCGGTGGAGTTGTTTTTGATGATGGTCCAGTTAACCTAACCAAATCCTAAATTAGGTTTCTGGTACCAATTATACATACAAGTTGGTCGGCTTTAATAGCGATACGGTGGTACATAAGTAAGCCTTTCGTTTCATTTTGTTTTATTATGTAAACGCGAGATACCATTTTTATTAATTTAGTGGTTTCTCTCTAATGTGTGCGCGTTAGTTAATTCACGCAAGCCCTAATATTATAGGCCGATTTGTCTTAATCCGAATCTATTAAAGACCGAGGTTCAACAGGGAGTTAAATTAAAGGATTGTTTTAATGATGATGATGATATTGGGATAGGAAGAAAAGGGACAACGAATGAAATTAACAAATTGAGTAATTTTTTACTTCTTTCTCCGTTATCAAAATCTACACTATACAGAATCCAGAAGTAGCGAAGAGTTTTTATAAAGACTCTTTGCTGCTTCATTCGTTGATATTTTCTTGAGAATCAGAAAAGTAGACAGTGTAGGTCAGCATTTGCAAAAACGTCTGTGCGCTGGAGAGGGGGGTGGGGAGAGAAATCAAAAGTTGGTATTTTTCCATGGAAGAGCACGAAAAATTAGACAGAAATTTATAGAAAAACTCAATCACTCACTCACTCACTCACTCATTCATTCATTCATTTCAATTAAAAATACCCTAGGTATATCGCAAAAAAAAAAAAAAAAAATACAAAGTGGCAAAAAAGAATACATTTTCCAAATTTTAATGAGAAAAGTGATACTACTTCGCAACTTTTTGGTAATGAAGCAAAACTTGTTGACAATTTTTGACATAATAAAGTGAGCATTTTTGGCAATTTCTGACAAAAAAGCAACATTTTGACAATTTTGGTAAGAAAGTAAAACTTGAATAATTTTTGGAAATTTTTGCAAAAAAGCGAGAATTTTCTGTAATTGGCAAAAATACAAAAAAGTAAAACTTTTCAGCAATTTTTAGTAAAAAAGTAACACTTTTGGTAATTTTAGGTGAAAAAAAAACAATTTTTTTGGAAATATGATAAAAAACGAGAATTTATGTCTTCAACTTTTGGCAAATACATTCATAGTTTATAACAATTACTGGTAACGAGTGAAATTTTTCACAATTTTTTCAAAAAAAAAATTGAGACTGTTTTGCGAATTACTGATGAAAAAGTGACTTTTTTACGCTGGCAATTTTGACAACAAAGCGAGACTCCTGAGTTGATTTTGAAAAAAGCTGAAACATTTGGAATTTTGGCATGCATATGTTTTTTTGGACCGGAGGTGTGACTATAAAATTCTCATCATGCTGGTCTTTCGTCGCGCTTACCCCTGAAAACATGAAAAAAATTGCTCGATTCTTCATAATGTATGATATTTAGAAGTTTGGAAAAAATATGCAATAAATCCTCTTCTTCAAGTTAGACTTTTAAAAACAAAAATGAGCAAATTCTGACATTGATATCGAGTCATATTTTCTGACATTTTAATATTATAATTATGCCCATATGAATTTAAAAACAAAAAAAAATTAGATCAATTCACAATGTTTAGAGAATTTGCCTGGATTTTACAATAGTTGATCTGACTTACATATAAGAACTTGGAAAAAATTGCATTTATGTAGAACTTGAAAAAAACACATAAAAGACACTTCTGGTACACCCTCCCATTGTACTGTGAAAATTTGGACCCACTAGGTCAATTTGGAGGGGCTGTAGGCGTTTCTAAACGTCAAAAAACACGTGCAATAGACCAAAAATCCACTTTTTCGATCCTGGAGAGAGGTCAAATAGGGTTGGAAGGTTGAAACCTGCAATAAGTACTCATGAGGCACCCTTCCATCGTATGCTGAAAATTTGGACCCCCTAGATCAATTTTAGGGGTGAGGGAGTGAAAAATAGAGGTCAAATGTGGTTTTTCCGATCCTAAATGGAGTGGGGATGATTTAAGAAGCTGAAATTTGAATATGTTGATCACAATAGAGGTACTGACCAATGGTATGATTTTGGACCCTTTTCGTTCATTTGGGGCCATATTATGCCCCTCCAAAAAAATGATCTTTTTGTAATTTTCAACTTTGACCCTTAGAACTTTGGAGGTCGATTCTGGGTTCTGAAAGAACCCCATTCCCCAAGTTTCAGTTGATTTGATCAATTGGAACAGGTTCCCGGTTGTAAAATGTAAAAATATCTATTGTGCGCTACATTGCCGTGAGGTTCAACAGGTAGACATACGACCTTGAGAGGCCAGCCAGCCAGCCGTGTCAATGACCTTAAGAGGATAGACAGGCAGACAGACAACAGTGAGAAGCTAGACAGAGGGGTCAATGACCTTAAGTACCCAGCCAGCCGACCTAAAGAAGCCATACAGGGACGCAGACACCCTCAAGAGGCCAAAAAGGAAGGCAGATGACCTTGAAAGCCCAGACAGATGGGTCAATCACCTTAAGAGGACAGACAGGCGTCTAGACAAACAGACGACCTTGAGACTGCGAGTCTAAAAAGACGGGTCAATGACTTCAAGAAGTCAGACAGGTAGACAGACGACTTTGAGAGACCAGGCAGATGGGTCAATGACCTCAAGTGGCCAGCCAGACGGCCTAGAGAAACAATGCAGAGACGCAGACACCCTCAAAAGGACAAAAAGGAAGACAGATGACCTTGAGAGACCAGCCAGCCAGCCGTGTCAATGACCTTAAGAGGATAGACAGGCAGACAGACAACAGTGAGAAGCTAGACAGAGGGGTCAATGACCTTAAGTACCCAGCCAGCCGACCTAAAGAAGCCATACAGGGACGCAGACACCCTCAAGAGGGCAAAAAGGAAGGCAGATGACCTTGAAAGCCCAGACAGATGGGTCAATCACCTTAAGAGGACAGACAGGCGTCTAGACAAACAGACGACCTTGAGACTGCGAGTCTAAAAAGACGGGTCAATGACTTCAAGAAGTCAGACAGGTAGACAGACGACTTTGAGAGACCAGGCAGATGGGTCAATGACCTCAAGTGGCCAGCCAGATGGCCTAGAGAAGCAATGCAGAGACGCAGACACCCTCAAAAGGACAAAAAGGAAGACAGATGACCTTGAGAGACCAGACATATGGGTCAATCACTTTAAGAGGACAGACAGGCGTCTAGACAAACAGACGACCTTGAGACTGAGAGTCTAAAAAGATGGGTCAATGACTTCAAGAAGTCAGACAGGTAGACAGACGACTTTGAGAGACCAGGTAGATGGGTCAATGACCTCAAGTGGCCAGCCAGATGGCCTAGAGAAGCAATGCAGAGACGCAGACACCCTCAAAAGGACAAAAAGGAAGACAGATGACCTTGAGAGACCAGACATATGGGTCAATCACCTTAAGAGGACAGACATGCATCTATACAAACATGTGACCTTGAGATTGAGAGTCTAAAAAGATGGGTCAATAACTTCAAGAAGCCAGACAGACGGGCCAATGACCTTAAGAAACCAGACAGAAAAACAGACGACCTTGAGAAGCCAGACAGATAGTTCAATGACCTTGAGAAGCCAGACAGGAAAACAGACAACCTTGAGAAGCCAGACAGATAGTTCAATGACCTTGAGAAGCCAGACAGGAAAACAGACAACCTTGAGAGGCCAGACAGAGATGTGTCAATGACCTCAAGAGGACAGACTGGAAGTGGAAGACAGACGACATTAGGAAGTCACTCAGACGACCTAGAGAGGCCAGACAGGCGGGTCAATGACCTTAAGAAACCAGACAGGAAAACAGACAATCTTGAGAAGCCAGACAGATGGGTCAATGATCTCAAGAAGCCAGACAGGAAGACAGACAATCTTGAGAGGCCAGACAGAGACGTGTCAATGACTTTAAGAGGACAGACTGGAAGACAGACGATATTGAGGATCCACCTAGACGACCTTCATAGGCCAGACAGGCGGGTCAATGACCTTCAGAGGCCAGACAAACGATCTTGGGAAGCCAGACGTGCACGCAGACAACCTCGAGAGGCCAGACAGACGACCATGAAAAACTAGACAGGTAGGTTGGTGACCTTGAGAGGCCGGACAATCGGGTGAATGACCTTAATAGGCTAGACAGGAGGACAGATGACCTTGGGAGGGGAAAAATCCAGATTCTAACAGACATAATACATATTAATATAAAACAAAGAAAATTAAATATCATTGTGCAAGGTGACTCACTCATTTCCATGCAACACGAAGAGTGTTGTACTGTACATGAACTGAATGATATGTTGTGTTGCTCTCATAACGAAAATATAACTCACCTGAAACAAACAAATACAATTATGGATTAGTTTCGTTATTTTTTTATTCATCTTACAATTTAATAAGAAATCAATAAAATATTAAATTTGCTCGTGTATTTCAATCAGGACGAAAAATTCTAACAAAAACATGATTACAATCACATAAATGTGTACCTACATTGCAATAATTATTTAAATCACAATTCGAGTCAAAATTTCCTAAAAATTTTGTCATTTTTACTCCATTGTAAGTTCCAATTGATAAATTTTTTTCTCCAAACTACCCCTACAAAATCAAAAATCCTTTCACCCTGTTCCAATTTCTTTGAAATTACAAACAACAAAGACAAAAATCAAAGTATCTACATTTATGTACATATATCACTATCACAGCATAATTACAATACCTCAGTACTTATTCATGTAAAATATCTCGCTGTTTTTCATAATCCTTCTTCATCATCCCATAATCACTACTAATGCATCTCGCATTTATCCCAACATACCAAATTCTCACGACTTACAGTCTACTTTTAATAAGGTCGTTGAACAAATGACCGCAAATCCCACCAAAAAAAAAAACTGCTCTTAATTCGCATAATAGACCCACACTGCACACTGCACATACATTATACCATCGTACAGTCGAAAACGGCAAAAATTCGTTTTTATGAAGAAGAAAAAAAAAATTCAAATAGTTGAATTCCAATAACGGACGTGTAATTAAACGTCTAGACTCCGGTTCAAAAATTGTACAACTTCAATCGACGTCTTAATGATACGGTTGCGATTAAAAAGACCTTTTCAAATACCCCATTCGCTGTCATCTTATAACTATCGTTGGTACGAACTACATGTACTCGGATGGAGGTACCTTTCGCGGTATTTTCATTTGGCGATTTATCCTATAATTAAACCCATTTTGGACGTATTTAGCGCCACTTCGCGCGCGGTATACATACTTTTAAAAAAAAATCCATCCATATACTCGTATTTACGTATGTAGAATGCGACGTTAATTGGTAAAGCGATTTATAGTTGAGAACGAATCGACGATGGCGATGATGAGCTGTATTGTTACAGAATAATTAACTGGTCAACGGGTCACACACAACTTATAGGTAGACACAAATGAAACCAAACAAACTCTTGACGGGTCATCTTCCGGTCTCAGGATTGTCCAGCTCTCATCATTCATGTCGTCGTTGTATTGTGAAAACGAAATCAGGACAAGAAAACACCCTAAGGCTAAACAGACGTGTTTGGGAACAAAACAGAGCATAGTACATAAAACCACCCCACATATAGCTAAGCATAGGTATACCTACTATAAACATGATATTTTATTACTTAAAAATATCATCTTATCGCAGAATAAGTATCAGAGAAAAGCAGCACGCGAAAGTATCTTCAAAAAACATCAATACTCTATCTCGTATGTAATTATGAAAATTCTATTCGATATTATTCTTTGGAAAAAAAATGAGTACCAACCACCAAAAGGGTAAAAAATTATATTAACGAGGTTCTTTTTATTTTCATTTTACGGAAGCTTCGATATTACGAATGTACATTAATGTCAGATCTTGTTAAATAGGACCTCATTAAATAGCATTAAAATAAAGGTATAGGGTAGTACATAGGTTGAGAAAAAAAAGAAGCATCTTTTATCCTACCTATATATGAACCGTCTTGGCTATTAATTTAACTTCCATCGGAGTCCCAATTCGTCTATTATTTCACACGAATCTCAGATTATATCATTTGTAGCGAATGGTAGCAGCGTGCCTAAAGATTACAAATTATGTAACGGTAAACGTACCAGAATGTACCTGTTTTACACAAAATTTCATTCCTTCGTAGATAATACACCTTATAGGTTTATCGATATTGTCTTTGGGGAATTTTTCGGGGTGTCTCGAAAAGGAAAAATTACCACGAAAGAATTTAATCTATATGGGTACAAACTTTAATATACCTACTTAAATGACTGGTTGATAATATTTAAATTAATTTCCGTTATATACCTGCACGAAGAATATCCTGTACACATGAGCTATGTAGCTGTCGATGCATCGACTAAAATGACGATGAACCGGTGCAATGAGATGCGAAAATCCGACTAATATACCGAAATATGATATTTTATATCGCGTTGTTTAGAATATAGATACACAATATTAGTCTACCTTTTCTTAAAACCGAACTGAATACCCACAATGAACAAATTAACGTCGATGAAGTCTTCTAAACAGACTCCAGTTTTACGAATAAACACACGAACGTGACACTAGGCACTAATTATATTTAGGTTCCTAAATTTCACCAAAATTAATTAGAATTACAAAACTGTCTCAAAATCCGCACATTTTTGAAGCTCACCATTCGTGAACGAATTGATTTGTATAAGTGACTCGTTCGCGAACGAATCGATTCGTATAAGTGACTCATTCGCGAACGAATTGATTTGTATTGGTGACTCATCTGCAAACGAATCGATTCATTTGCTCAATTGTTGGTGAATCATTCACGAACGGATTGAATTATTTTTGGTGAACCATTCGTGAACGAATAGATTTGTATAAGTGACTCGTTCGCGAACGAATCGATTCATTTGCTTAATTTTTGATGAATCATTCGCGAACAAATTGATTCGTATTGGTGACTCATCTGCAAACGAATCGATTCATTTGCTCAATTTTTGGTTAAATCATTCACGAACGAATTGAATTTTTTTCGTGAACCATTCGTTAACGAATTGATTTGTATAAGTGACTCGTTCGCGAACGAATCGATTCGTATAAGTGACTTATCTGCAAACGAATCGATTCATTTGCTCAATTTTTAATGAATCATTCACGAACGAATTGAATTTTTTTGTGAACCATTCGTGAACGAATTGATTTGTATAACTGACTAGTTCGCGAACGAATCGATTCGTATAAGTGACTCGTTCTCGAACAAATCGATTCATTTACTTGATTTTTTATGAATCATTCGCGGATGAATTGATTCGTATTGGTGACTCATCTGCGAACGAATCGGATTCATTCGCTCAATTCTTGGTGAATCATTCACGAACGGATTGAATTATTTTTTGTGAACCATTCGTGAACGAATTGATTTGTATAAGTGACTCGTTCGCGAACGAATCGATTCGTATAAGTGACTCATTCGCGAACGAAACGATTCATTTACTCAATTTTTGATGAATCATTCGCGAACGAATCGATTCGTATAAGTGACTCATCTGCAAACGAATCGATTCATTTGTTCAATTTTTGGTGAATCATTCACGAACGGATTGAATTATTTTTGATGAATCAATCGCGAACGAATCGATTCGTATAAGTGACTCGTTCTCGAACGAATCGATTCATTTACTTAATTTTTTATGAATCATTCGCGAACGAATTGATTCGTATTGGTGACTCATCTGCGAACGAATCGGATTCATTCGCTCAATTCTTGGTGAATCATTCACGAACGGATTGAATTATTTTTGGTGAACCATTCGTGAACGAATTGATTTGTATAAGTGACTCGTTCGCGAATGAATCAATTCGTATAAGTGACTCGTTCGCGAACGAATCGATTTGTATAAGTGACTCGTTCGCGAACAAATTGATTCATTTACTTAATTTTTGATGAATCATTCGCGAACAAATCGATTCGTATTGGTGACTCATCTACGAACGAATCGATTCATTTGCTCAATTTTTGGTGAATCATTCACGAACGAATTGATTTGTATTAGTGACTCGTTCGCGAACGAATCGATTTGTATGAGTGACTCGTTCGCGAACGAATCGATTCGTATAAGTGACTCGTTCGCGAACGAATCGATTTGTATGAGTGACTCGTTCGCGAACAAATTGATTCATTTACTTAATTTTTGATGAATCATTCGCGAACAAATCGATTCGTATTGGTGACTCATCTACGAACGAATCGATTCATTTGCTCAATTTTTGGTGAATCATTCACGAACGAATTGATTTGTATTAGTGACTCGTTCGCGAACGAATCGATTTGTATGAGTGACTCGTTCGCGAACGAATCGATTCGTATAAGTGACTCGTTCGCGAACGAATCGATTTGTATGAGTGACTCGTTCGCGAACGAATCGATTCGTATGAGTGACTCGTTCGCGAACGAATCGATTCGTATGAGTGACTCGTTCGCGAACGAATCGATTCGTATGAGTGACTCGTTCGCGAACGAATCGATTCGTATGAGTGACTCGTTCGCAAACGAATCGATTCGTATAAGTGACTCATCTGCAAACGAATCGATTCATTTGCTCAATTTTTGGTGAATCATTCACGAACGGATTGAATTATTTTTTGTGAACCATTCGTGAACGAATAGATTTGTATAAGTGACTCGTTCGCGAACGAATCGATTCGTATAAGTGACTTGTTCGCAAACGAATCGATTCGTTCAAGTGACTCGTTCGTGAACGAATTCATTCATAAAAATTAAAGAATTGATCAATTCCTTGCCGTTGGCGAATGGTTACGAGTATTTCAAAAAATTAATCAATTCGTTCCTGAATGATTCATCAAAAATTGAAGGTCGTATTAGTACTTTGTAGGCCAAAGCAACAAATTTGCCACATATGTAAATTGAGCCCTCCATTCCTTGTTTTGGTGATAGGTTACAAGTCCCAAAATGAAAGGGAAACGAGCATAAAAATTTCCAACGTTGAAAACTACTTTGAAGACTTGACAATACTAAACCCTGGCTCATCATATTCCACGATGATAATCAGAATATGTATAGTAATTCGAAAAAAAAATCAAAGCTCTGATAACAGTTTTCTGCATACTTGATTTTTTTGGAATTATTGAGCTTTTTCGTTATAGCCATTTTTCAGAAAGTAAACTATACTGAAAAATCATCACCAAATTTCAGAAAAAATACATCAGAACGGCTGGGATACGTAATTTACCGATTGATTACGCAAATACACGTAGATAAGGTTACCTTTACCTACATTATCGGCATTATCGCGAAAACTCCGACGTATAAAAAATAATGCTGTCACCGACAAAAAAAATTTCAGAGGAAAATGGATCGAATAATTTGAAAAAAATATAAGCTTTCCAGGAAACGAATATCCGCCAGTCACAGGAAGCTCGCATCCGGATCATTTTCAAAATTTCATCGAAAATAAAATTTAGGTACCTTAATTATCACCGAGCTTTTCGATTTCGAGCATTTTTTCAAGGTAATCGATCCAAAAGAGGAAACAATAGCGATATACAACGTACATATAAGTTCACCGGAAAGAGATCAACTACATATATCATTCCATACGAGGGAAATGAATCACATCACATGACAGCGAAAATTTCGTCAAATGTGGAACCCACGATTGTGAAAAAATACGCAAACGAGGGGCTTAAAAGACTATATAAATAGCCCACACATACGTGGATAATCATTCGTGATTATAGGATTACATTCGACTTGGTGTATCTCTATTCTCTACCTGTTCAATTTTTTAGTGTGTCATTTCGTTCATAAACCAGTTCGATTAAACCGTCGAAATGAATTCGCCATTAGTGCACGTTCTACTCGTACTTTCGGTCAGTTTGATCGCATCGTGTAGTCGAATCAGCGACAGCGGAGCCTTTGAATCCAATTCCATCAACGAGAACGCACATTTGACCATACAGGATGAAAATTCGCCTGAACCACCATGCAATAAAATAGTAAAGGGCATTCGACAACTCTTCGTTGAAGAACTCAAAAAGCAACAAGTTGAAGACGCGTTTCGAAAGATTTGCATAACAGCTGCCGGCAAACATACAGCTTTATGTCAGGACCTACTCGTCAGGAATTTCGACACGCTTTATGAATTTTTAAAACTTGAATTTTCCGAGACCAGATTTTGCCCTGCTGCCTAACATTGTGAGTTAATGTGCTCATTTTTGTATCTACATACTTGTTCAATGATGAAAACTCAATGTTAAAATTAGGTATTGATCAATGTTTCATTATCAATGTAATAAACTTTTCTTCATTATTTGTGTTTTTTTCCCTATACGAATGGTTGTGAAATTTCAATCATTAGGTAAGTAAAGGTATTTAGCCTGCAATTCAGGGGCTCAAAATCAGGTTTTCAAGAAGCTGTTTTATTTTCTACCGTTTTTAGAGGTTGCATGTGCTCAAAACTGTTATCAATCGATTCAGTATAGGTCGGTGAAATAGGATGCATAATACTTATCACATTTCATCTTTCTATATCAATTTCGTGAATTTTTGTTTTTTTGGGAGGCATTTTTAGGCCGAATTATATTTTCAAAAAATTCACCCTAAAAATCGTAAAATACACTTCAGACTTCTTCGATTTATTTTTATCTGGTGCAAGTTCAAAAGAATTTTTTCTCTAGTTCAGATACTTTTTTGTGAACAATTTCGGCTACTCTAAAAATTCCATGATTTGATCAGTGAACTTACTTCTTCAATGGAGACAGATTTGTTTCGAAATGAAATTTAGAACTTGAAAGATAGAAAGAAGACCGATAAAACTTGAGATTGTCCGAAATTTTTCATTAAATAATAAAATAATCAATCAAAACTCACGGATCGCTTATTTCTAACCAGAAAAGTATCCCATCTCGCAGAAAAATTTTCGAATTTGACCAAAATGAAAGAATCAAAAAAGCATTCAAAGGCCTCCAAACTAAACCTCAGCAACCAAATCTCATTTTTCGATTAGCAAATATTTAAAACTTCAAAAGCCCATTTCCATTTTTCATGAGAAATACAAAATTCCACCAAATCGAGGCAGGAAGTTGAAATGTAGTTTTTATTCCATTTTCAACACCCCCCTCCATTTTTGATCACCGATTGTTTCGAACAATTCAGAAGCTGCTTTTAAAGAACCATTCCAATCTGGCAAAAAAAATATCGTTTTTCGATTGATAAATTTTCAAACCTTCAAAAGCCCATTTTTCACGAGAAATACAAAAATTCCACCAAACCAAGGCAGAAATGAGTTGAAATGTGGTTTTCATTCCATTTTCTACCCCCCTCCCCCCAATTTTATCTTCGATGGTTTTGAACAATTCGAGAGCTGCTTTAAAAAGAACCAAGATAAAATTCAGCATTTCGGAAGGAGCATCGAGAGAATATATCCCAATTCGTGATCACTGAATTTCATTTTCGACCCCTTTTAAAGCAATTTTTTCAAAACTAGGGGATGGAAAAAATGCCGAAGCCCTCAGAATGATTCAAAAACACCTCCAATTGATATAAGAAATAGAATATAAGTTGTTGATAAACGTTTATAACTCTACTTGCGAAAATTTATCCTTTAGATTCATTAGGCTGGATAATTTAATTTTCACCATAATAAATTCGACTACAGGGTGTCTAACAAAACTCCCAGGCAAAAAATCATCCCCCCACTGCGAGAAAATTGAACAGGGTTGCCATTTTTCACAGGATCAAAAATTAGGTAGGTACTAGGTACCTACATCATTTTTTTCATTTTTCTGATTTTTTGAACATTTTTTTTTCATTTTAAGAGCTTTAAAAAAAATTTCAAGTGCGTTGCGAGCAAAATTCATGACTTTTTCATGACTTTTCATGATTTTTATGACCATCTACCAAAATATATGACTTTTTCATGACTTTCATGACCGTTAGACACCCTGAAGTAACTCCCAGGCAAAAAAGCATGACTTTTTCATGACCCCCCCCCCCACACACACACACACACACACACGCGAACATCTCTGAGCACTCATTCACACACCTGCATTTTCCCAAACACACCAGAACATCTCTGAGCACCCATTCACACACCTGAATTTTCCCAAACACACCCACACACACAAAATTAAATAACTTGAAACTGTGAGGAAATCGAACAGGGTTGCCATTTTTTACATGATCAAAAAATTAGACACATCTTTCAGTTTTTTCATTTTTCTGTTTTTTTGAACAAATTTTTCATTTTGCATTTTTTTTTTATTTTATGGGCGTTTGAAACATTTTTAAGTGTGTTTTGAGAGAATGACCGTTGGACACCTCAGGTAGCAAAAAAAGCTGAAAGGGGAAGAAAAGAAAGAAATTTTCAATTATCAGCAATCCACAGTTTCAAACCCCCTGCCACTCTCCGGAATATCAGCTCATACTACAAGAAATCTGGGTTTCGCCTTGCCAGGTTAAATATTTGCAAACAGTGCACTAGAAAAATTATTGCGCACCCCCCCCCCCCTCAAAAAAAACTGCTCAAGAATTTATTATTTGGCATTTTTTAAACACCTGAAACGTATTTTTTGTGCATAAATTGAAAAAAAAAAACTTTTTTCATCAAGTTCACGTGAGATTTCTATGAGTTTTTAAAAATAACTCAAACGGAGTAAAACTTTGAAAAAATTTCCAAAAATAGTGATAATGTAAACATACTTATCTAGTTTTAGAAGAAAAAAGAATTATGAGCTTGAATTATTGATTTTGGAGATACGACAGTTTTCGTCAGTTTCAATATCGATATCCAGGGTGTCTACCAAAATTTAATTCTCAAAAATAGCGACTTTTCGCGACTTTTCGCGACTTTTAGCGACTTTTTTTCGCGACTTTTAGCGACTTTTTTCAGTTAAAAGTACCCCCCCCAAAAAAAATTTCCAACGTAAAAATGTTTTTTTCAACAGTTCCCACACCCAATTTTTCAACAAAAAAATGGGATTTTTCAATAGTTCCCATGTAACATGAAAAGAAATTTATGAAGAACCTTTTTTCGCGACTTTTTTTCAGTACCCCCCCCCCATTTTCTAACGAAAAAAATTGGGTTCCAATAAAATTTGCACTTATTGGGTGGTGGGAGGGGGGGGGGGGTTTGGACAACTTTCAATAGTTTCCATGTGACATAAATAGTCATCCAAATTTTCGAGCTTTTCTTTTTCCTTTTCCATCTACTTAACTTTCTTCAGTTCTAAAATTTCAATTTCTTCGATTGTTCTTTTTCTAGTCATTTCAACCACTAATTTTTCTTTTTGTTTAAGCGAGAAGTTCATTCTTTCACTTCAAAACTTTGAAAGTTGAATGATATTTTTTCAGAAATTTCGATGTGCAAAAAGAAAAAAAAACAAGCCCGAGCGAAGCGAGGGAAAAAGCTTTTGAAAATTTGACTTTTGAAAAGTAAAAAAACACGTTTTTCTTCCATCACAGGCCCTTTTTTTGTCGGACCCTCTAGAATGAGCGAGTCCGGGGTAAACTCTCCTCTTTTCCCCCTCTCGACGGTCCTGCTCCTCCAGCAATCTAACAATAATTCCAATCAATTTTTTTATCAGCAAGACTCAACTTTTGGCCAAAGAAAATGAAATAATATGCCCGAGCGAAGCGAGGGCGAAAGCTTTCAAAATTTTGAATTTTTATGATTATTTAAAATGCTAATTTGGCAGTAGCATTAACATTGAATAATACATAATTCGAAAAGTTAAAAAAAATTAAAATCGGGACAATTTATAGCGACTTTTTGGTATTTTTGGCGAAAATCGCGACCTTTTCGCGACTTTAGCGACCTATTTTCAAAATCGCGACTTTTCGCGACTTTTAGCGCTATAGCGACCTGGTAGACACCCTGATATCTGTCTCTAAGGGCACAAAAAAAAATTAAAAAATTCACGTGACTGAGCTCGTATGTCTCCTTTTTTTTAGAAAAAAAATTGAAATCATTTAATCACCATCAACTGCTTTTTTTGAAACTTGTATTCTTAATAATATAGATGAATTATCGTCATAAATGAAACACGTGTCCTCCCTGTGCAATACTTTTCCAAAAAAAAAAAAAAAAAGGAAATTACAACCTAACTAAGTTTTTCACGAAACAAATATTCGAATTATTCGCAAATTAGTTTTCAGGAAATTCAGATAAACCGTGAACGAACGTTTGAAACAGGTACGTAGGTACTAGGTAGATAGATAGATAGATAGATAATTAGATACACGTCCTACATTTCATATTTTTATCTAGATAATCAACGGTAAAATGAGAAAAATATCAACGATTGGGGTTATTTTTACGAGAACTCCGGAAAGAACACCGATTTGATATGAAAAATTCACCTATATTTGAGGGAAATGAATCAGATGACATTGAAAAATACACGATGATGGATGATGTAACCACAAAAGTTCATCTCAAATTTTTTCTAAAAAGTTGGATACCCACTGAAAAAGCTACATATAAATACCACGTATAAAAAACCAGTGACACATTGCATAGTTAATCATTCTCTAAATCGTTGTTTTCGGTTCGAGTATAACATTGTTTCAATCGTCACTATAATAAAACTCTGGTACCTACCTTCGTATCAATCAACGACTACAACTAAATTTTCAAAATGAGATCTATATTTTCGTTCGGACTTTTCGTTTGTTCGGCCAGTTTGTTCGTATCGAGTTTGCAAATCGAGAACAACTTTTATTTATACAAAAATTCACCACCAGCACGAGAGAAACTCGACACAGAAGTTTATTCCACCGGCGAAAAATTCATCCGCGTGCTCGATGGTTTAACCGTACAAGATGAAAACTCGCACATTTTATGCAAGAGATTCGTCCAAGCCATTCGAAAAGTTCTCTACGAAGATTTCAAGCAGGATGAAATTATTCGAGTGTTGCGGAGTATTTGCGCAAAAACTCTAAACAGTCAAGCACACGGCTTATGTTACGGGCTGGTCGAAGAAAATGTCAAGATACTCAGACCACTTTTGGAGAATGCAACGATCTCGAAGCAGCTTTGCCCTGCTGTTCTTTCTGACATCGGAAATTTGTAATTCAATTACAGGTACTTACTGATTAAGTGATTAGCATTAACATAATTCGTTTTTAGGTACATATACTAAAATTCGAATTTTGGAATTGTTGATAATTATTTTTACATTCTCGAAGTAAAAAAAAAAAAATTCGCATACCTGAACTGTGTTTTATTTCTACAAATAGTTTTATAAAATCAAAATGCAAATTTTTAGATACAATTTCTCAAGTGAACCCCCCCCCCCCCACCCGCATTCTTAATAATGGTTCAACAATCCCTGGAAGTGTATTATATGTACTCGTTTTGTCAATTTTCCAGTGTTTTCTTGGAGAGTTTTAAAAAATTACTCTTTCTAACCGTCGCGTCGTATCTCCCTTTCAGGAGGCCCAACTTCAACGAAAAAATTCTTCGAAACAAAAAATCTTTTTTTTTTGATGCTCTACACCTTTCGTTTGAACATTTTTTTTCACATTGTACGTACCTAATTTGAAAAATTATGATCGAGAAATATACACTTCTGACCCTCAAAATGAATGACACAAGAAATTCAAAAATTTTAGGAGAGTTGCTGAACTTTTGGAGGGGGGGGGGGGGGGTTAAAAACCAAAACCAGGAATCGATTGTAAGAAAAGTATTAGAAACAAAACTTGTGACTGTTTAAACAATATATTAAAAAAAAAAAAAAATCAAACGTGAAAGAAATGAAAATTGAGAAAAACAAAATAAAATTCAGGAAACAAAATTGATAGCGAAAAAACCGAATCGAATCAAAGAACTAAAATTAAATTGAAATCCAAGATCGAAAAAAACTCTAAAACTGTGAACTAAAATTAAAATGTTAGATATCTGAATTAAATATGACAAAAATGTTGAAAAACTATTAGAAACTAGTCTAACAATTTGAAAAAAATTAAAGGTTCAAAATGTTATCAGGTGAGAAGGTATTTTTTGGCCACGAATAAATGAAAAAAAACACAAAGTCACTGATAACATTCGATTCCCTCTTGTTTTTTCAGTCAAGTACTTCGAATCATTTTGAAAAATCCACCACCCTCCCCCACTTAAAAAAAATCACAATTTTCATCTCAGATGAGACCAGGTCAATCATGAGATTTTGAAGATGGGACGTGAAACAATGCTTCTTTTCCATGTTGGTATGGACGATTTGAGAAGTGATGATGGCCGAGAAAACAAAATTTTAATTTTATACTCGTCTTTTGACCTCCCCCTCTCCCCTCTCCCCCTCAAAAAAATGTTACAAAAAGAATAGGTATACTTTTCGAGCACGATGAAGATTGAAAAAAAACACAGGTTGATGAAGAGATTCAGTCACATTTTCGTGTTTTCACCTCTTCAAGTATTTTTGAAAGTTACAAGTTACCTCCCCCCTCTCCCCTTCGAAGATTTTAAAACAGAGGCGAAAAATAAGGGGGGAAATGGAACATAAAAAATTCAACAGAAAAAATAATTTCTCAAACACTCGAACTAAGATGACACAAAATCATTCCAACTACGAATTTGTGACAATCTTCCCAAATTTTTCGAATCCCTCACATCTCTTGAACAATTCCACATCAGGTTCGTGTATAAAAAAGAATAAGTTTTTAACCCTTCGAGAACTTATGCAATGCATTTACAAAGATGAGAAAGTTTCAAAAAATAAAACAAAAAATTGAGAAAAATTCAAAAAAAATTCTGAAATCAAAACGAAACATTCAGATTTGAATTCTCAACTCCCCTCCCTCTCTCCCTCCCTCCCTCCCTCCCTCTCCACGATGGGTAAGAGCTCAGGTTATTGAATAATTTACATTTTTTTTTTTCAAAATTTTGACAAATTTCACCAGCAATAAAATAGTTACTTACCCTACTGGGTTTAATGGGAATATTTTCTAATCCATAATTTGATTTTTTTACTAGATTTTGTTTTCAAAATGCGATTTTTTTTTTGGAATTTGGAAAGTTTGAGTTGTTTTTGAGGAGTTGGAAGGTAGGGGTTGAATTATGGTATCAGACAACTTTTTTTTTCAAATTAAATTCTAAACACTCCCAAAATCCCCCCCCCCCCAAATAAGTATTACCAGTTTGAAATACAAAAAAAAAAAAAAAAAAAAAAAAGATGAAAGGAAACTGAAATTTTGAGTTAAGTATTCCAAAAAACCACTTTCAGGGCCTGTTTGATTTTTTAAATATTGATCATAACCAAATCGAAGATAAATTTCAAAAAATTGAGAGGATTAAAAAATATGAAACCACTCGATCGAATTTTTAGCAATTGAAAAAAAATTCGAAGGTAAGTGATCCCAAAAAATGTTATTCTCATCCTAAGTTGCAAAATCGGACCACAAAACTCTGAAAAAATATATTTTTTAAAATATTTCAAAGTTATGATTCGTCAAACAATTTTTTTAAAAATTTCTTCGCAAAATTGGCAACGAAATCAGCATTTTAGGAACATGAGAAATTTCCAAGAATCAAAATTTGATAATCAGCAGTTGAAATTTTATCTGTCAGTTCCTCTGTAAAAATACTTACTTCAATTTTGGAAAAACACAGCTCGAATTCAAATGCAAATCCATCTCATTTCAGCAGAAAAATATCACACTAGATAAAAATAATTATCAGTATTTTTGATTTTTCATCGCACTACTTTTTTAATCAGTTTGAAAATGACTCAATTCATCAGCGATTCACGTCCTCGAATTCAACATTCAATCCACCGGTAAATATTCATTTTTTCGAACTCGTGTACGAATTGAATTAATACGAATAGCACATTTTGAAAATGAAGACATCGAAATACCACATAAAATCGTCAATTCAACATATTTGCAGATACCAATTTAACAATCGAGCGACCAAATTTGAAAAAACCTCAAACAGAAAACCAAGGTAAGTTCCTCATACTAATTTTTAATTAAATAGATAAATTCATTCATCTGCGAGACATAAAAAATACCTAAATCAACCATTATCATGGATAAATTAATGTCGACAAAAAATTCAAAACCCCCAAAAAAATCACTCAAACAAAAATAAAATACTTTTCAAATATCATTTTTCACCCAATTTTCAAAAATTTTTATCACTAAAAACAAAATATGTACAATGCACATTGACCCAAAAAAAAACATCAAAAAAATTATTTAAAAAAAATATATTATGAAAACAATAGTTATAAAAAAAAGTTGAGCACAATTTATCGAATAAAATACTCAAAACGATCACAGCCATGACTTAAAAATAATTTTAAAATAAACTCGAATTTGTAGCTATTTCAATAAACTGAAAAATACAAATTTAAATCATCTTATAAATATATTTTACACAAAATCAAACGTCGAATCGTTATGAAGAAAAGGAACACTACGAGGTAGGTAATAAATTACATAAGCCTACAAATAATTAGGAAACGTCGACCGAATTTTAGAAACACATTTTACGAAAAAAAATTTCAAAACGCACCACACGTAGTTCAAAAAATAAGGAAACAGAGAAAACGTAAAATGAAAATCGAAATAAAAATACAAATACATTAATTTAAACACTAATACGAGCAAAATTTATCAAATCTCGATCGATACAAAAAAAAAATATGACAAAAAAATTAAATTTAGAAAAAGGAGCAAAAATCAAAAAAGAGGAACAAACAGATAAAAATTCCACCGACACGACGTATTGAAAAAAAATTCAAAAAAATACACAAAAATTCAAAAAAAAAATGGTAAGTAAAAAAAATTCTCCCAACCTCTTCTCAAAACTCACTTCAATTGATCGTGCAAAGCGACAATATAACTCTGAGCCATCTGCAGCGTCTCAAATTTGGAAAACTGTTTATCATTCGGATACGGTAATACTCTTCGAAGTCTGTCGAAAGCTTGATTTAAATTCTGCATTCTTCTGCGTTCGCGGGCATTGGCATCTTGACGTCTTTTCTTCATCACCTCGACGCTGACTTTTTTCCCATTATTTTTACGACTTCTTTTTTTACCATCTTTTTCAATAAAATCAGCAAAATCATCGTCGAAGAACCCTTCTTCGCTGCTAATTAAACTATCTTCTTCTTCGCAATCTGGTGTGATGGCCAACGAGGTGTACTCTTCTTTTTTCACATCTACGTTGAATTCGAAGCTTGACGTCGAATGGTGGTGATTGGTTTTTTGCGAATTTAAATTCGTGTACTCGTATTCCGGGCTACCGGACCGGAGACTGTCCGGACTGGGGGTGCATCCGTCGGAAAATTCGTACTGAGCGTCGACGTATGTATCGCCGCGACCACCGAACGAGGAGTAATTCGCGTACATCGATCGAGACGTGTCTTTGAATATATCGAAGAAATTAACATTATGGAAATTTTCCTTCGTAGCTGCCATCATCTTCAGGCTGAGATTTTAATCGAAAAAACAAAAAAAAAACTCGAAAATAAAAAGCACTCGAGATAGAGAAAATATAGTTCAATCGTATTTTTTACGTACGTAACGAAAACAGCGCACTAGAGACAGAAACCAGATTAAACAACCAGTTCGTTCGCTCAGGTCGAGTCTGAGTAGAAAACTGATTCGGGATTCGGCGGCACGACAGACTGGCCAAATAACCTGTTCACTTTATAACCGACCTACCACCACTTACAACACCCGGAATCCTTATTACCCCCTGAAACAATACACACCGCACCCTCTCACCCTCTCACCCGCCTTTAATTCCGCACTTCAACTTCTTTCTTTCTTTTTTCCACCTCGTCTTCTTCTCTTTTTTTTTTTTTTTTCATCGTTACGTTATTATTTCTATGTCAGAAAACAATGAAGCTCTCTTTGTCTAACACACATTCAGGGGGGTTTCTTTTTTAACCCACCCAATGAGAACGAGCCGTTATCAATGAAACGACGACCACGACCACGACGACGGTGCCTCTGCCTGGTTTGTGTGCCACAGAGAGAGAGTGCAGAGAGAGTGTGTAACAATACATTATAATGTATGTGCTCATTAATACTTTAATATACCTAAGCCTACTACTACTACTACTACTACGAGTACAACCATCACACATCATCTTAATATGTGTGTATTTTTCCAATCCCTCTCTCTTGTTTTACTACGATAATAATACATAATATGAGAGAGTAGGTACTTGGAAAAAGCAAAGAGCGTTTTGTTTGTTTGTTTTCTTGTTTTTGTATTCTTCTTTCAACTTACTTGAAATTTTTCATGCCAAGTTATCAATCAAACGCGATAGCACGTATATAAACAAAGTACTTATAGGCTGTAACTATTACGAGGATAATATGGTAACAATACACGCGTAGCTCGTTTACACCATGAAATATAACCTGGAACTAAAGGATTACTCGAAATTTGACATTTTTACCATAACAGTGCTTAATCTTCTTGCTCGATATGCGTACACGTAAGTGTTATAGATTTTGATAAATACGATTAAATACAATATGTATTAAAAGGATGTTGAAAAAGGGTAGGTAATTTTTGCTTTTGCAGCTCGAAATAAAACAGCTGGTCTAATAACCGTGCTATTAAGATTTGACTTATAAAATTCAGGGCCATAAATTGGGATAAAAATCGAATGAGGTCGATGGTAAAGATGAATCGAGCCTTGGCTCCGATTTCTAAAATAACTGTACTTACCTACTGAAAATTTGTTCCCATGGTAAAAAAAAAAAAACATCTTGCGCAGTTCGCAAGATCAACCGACTTTGCTCTAAATATACCCCAGTAATTTACCAACATTTATCTCAGTAATTTACCAGACATTACTTAAAAATTTACCAATTTATCAAAATGCGCGGAAGTACCCAAATTTACCGATTTAATGAATACGAAAAGTCGAAAACATCGACAAAATAAAATAGTCAATCATAAGTAGCCATCATATTACACTTTTATGAAATTGATTTTCAAATAAAAATTAGCGTACTTATGAAGACGTAACCGTCATATTACAAGTGGAATAATATATCAGGAAAATTGTTGACAAAAAACAAAATTATTACCGAAATTTACCAATTTACCAAAATTTAGCTATTTACCAAAATTTACCAATTTACCATAATTTACCAATTTACCAAAATTTACCAATTTACCTATTTACCGAAATTTACCTATTTACTGAAATTTACCTATTTACCAAAATTTACCTATTTACCGAAATTTACCAATTTACCAATTTACCAAAATTTACCTATTTACCAAAATTTACCAACTTACCAAAATTTACCAATTTACCTAAATTTACCGATTTACCAAAATGTAGAGGTTTTTAATGGCTTAATTTTTATCCAGAATTAAAATTTAGCTATTTACTGAAATTTACCAATTTACCAAAATTTACCAATTTACCAAAATTCACCAATTTACCAATATTTACCAATTTACCAAAATTTACCGATTTACCAAAATTTACCAATTTACTAAAATTTACGAATTTATCAAAATTTATCAATTTACCAAAATTTACCATTTTACCAAAATTTACCAATTTACCCAAATTTATCAATTTACCAAAATTTACCACTTTACCAAAATTTACGAATTTACCAAAAATTACCCCAGCAATTTACTAACATTTACCTCAGTAATTTACCAGACATTACCCACTAATTTACCAATTTTCCATTTTACCAAAAATTACCCCAGCAATTTACCAACATTCACCTCAGTAATTTACGAGACATTTCCTCACTAATTTACCAATTTTTTACCGAATTTTAATTACCCCAGTAATTTACTGTCAAAGGTTTTTACCAATTTACCAAAAATTACCCAAGCAATTTACCAAAATTTTCGACCAACTTTAATTACGAGTAATTCACCAAAAATAACTAATCATTTTATTTACTAAAAATTACTATTAATTAACAAAAAAAAAAAATTATCAAAATTTACTGGCTATTTACCAAAAACTTAATGTTTTTTGTTAAAACAAAAATTACACTAGAAATTTTTGAAAAATTTTGATTTTTTATGGCAAAAAAATTTTGGACGGATAAAATTAACAAAAAAATTAACAAAAAAATCAACAAAAAATTTTCTCTTCTTGACTCGCGCGGGATTCGAACACCCAACCTCCGGCGTACCAATCTGCAACCTACACACCCTAACCACCCCATCTGTTTGTTGGGGGTGAGCCGTTTGCGAGATATAAGGGTTTACACAAATTTCTGCTTATCCGTAACGTTGAAACACACTTAAACGTTCATATCTCGTAAACGGCTGAACCGATTTCGACCAAATTAAAAATTTCTCTAGTTCAGTATCAAAGCAATATTTTGCCATCATCAGTTTCGACTTAAAGTTCGGAGCTTTTGAGTTCAGCGTGACACAAATTTATACATAAATTGATATACCTATATATCTATACAGGCTTGCTACAGCTTATACAGGCCCGTTTCTGGAAGTGACATCGACTATCCGAGACCCGACGCGACGTTCCGAGGCCCGTTAGCGGGTCTCGGAACGTTTTCCTATTAAAAACTATATTTTCATGATGTACACACTTCAGGGATGCTATAGACAAATTTTTGTCTGGGACTCACAAAGTAGGTATCATACCTACAGTATATACAGCTTACCTTACTTCACCCCACACAGAAACTTCATACTCGCGTCATTCCTGTATAAATCACTCCTTGGAGATCGCACCAACGGCTCTAGACCAGGCTTAATAGCCGCTAGCAAGGCGCATGCGCGAACGAATTTACCAGGCACTCTTTAAAATTTTTCTAAGTGTCAAAGACGCGGGCCTCGGATCGTCAGTACGATGCACTGGGTCTCGGATAGTAAGCACGTTCCATATAGATATATAAATAAATATATATGTAAACTTATCTCGTTTTGCGCCATACGTCTTATCGTGACCAGCACACTCCGAAACGTCAAGAAAACCCACCCCCACCCAAATCCTCAACCATCATGACAAATACAATACCTTACTTTTCCGTTTCACGGCAAAGTCGGTAAAAAAAGGAAAAAGAGCATAAAAATCAATAAAAATTATCTACTAAAAATTAATGAAATTTCTGAAAAAATTGGTCAAACTTGTACAAATTAATATGTATGGAAACTATGCCAAAATTGAGAAAAAACAACAACAACAACCATCGCTGAGAAAAAAAAGTATATTAGAAATTACTACGTATAAGTATTTTATATTGCAAGTGTCCCCACGTTTTTATTGTGAAAAATAACTAATTCGAATCGAATCATTCACAAAAGTTGGTGATTAAATAAACTGATTGATTTTTTGGTGAATCATTCGCAAACGGATCGATTAATTTACGATTGATTCAGATTTTTATTAAACTATTGTAAGTATAGAAATTGATCTGCTTTTGAGCGAAGTAAATCGAATCGAATCATTAACAACCGATTGGTGGTTGAATAAATTAATTGATTTCTAGTCGAATCATTCGCGAACGAAATATTCAATTTTGTGTGCGTCATTCACGACCGAATCGATTCGTATAAGTAACTCGTTCGCGAACGAACCGATTCATACTCATTTTTTGTTTAATCATTCGCGAACGAATTGAATGGTTTTTGGTGAATCACTCGCGAACGAATCGATTCATTTACTCAATTTTTAGTGAATCATTTACGAACGAATTGAATGGTTTTTGGTGAATCACTCGCGAACGAATCGATTCATTTACTCAATTTTTAGTGAATCATTCACGAACGAATTGAATGGTTTTTGGTGAATCATTCGCGAACGACTTCGTTCGTATAGGTGACTCGTTCGCGAACAAATCGATTCATTTACTCATTTTTGGTGAATCATTCGCGAACGAATTGAGTAAATCTTGGTGATTCATTCGCGAACGAATTGAATAAATTTTGGTGAATCATTCGCGAACGAATCGATTCATTTACTCAATGTTTAATGAATCATTCACGAACAAATTGAATGGTTTTTGGTGAATCATTCGCAAACGAATTGAATGGTTTCCGGTGAATCATTCGCGAACGAATTTATTCGTATAAGTGACTCGTTCGCACACGAATCGATTCATTCACTCATTTCTAGATGAATCGTTCGCGAACGAATTGAATGGTTTTTGGTGAATCATTCGCGAACGAATTGATTCATATACGTGACCCGTTCGAACACGAATCGATTCATTTACTCATTTTTTGATTTTTAGATGAATCGTTCGCGAACGAATCGATTCGTTTAGGTACTCAATTGTTATTTTTTGGTGAATCATTCATGAAAGGATATTACGAATTGAATAATTTTTGGCGAATCATTGCGAACGAATTGATTCGTATAAGTAACTCGTTCGTGAACGAATCGATTCATTGACTAATTATTTGGTGAATCATTGGCGAACGAATCGAATAATTCTTGATGAATCACTCGCGAACGAATCGATCCATTTACTCAATTTTCAGTGAATCATTCACGAACGAATTGAATGGTTTTTGGTGAATCATTCGCGAACGACTTTGTTCGTATAAGTGACTCGTTCGCGAACGAATCAATTCATACTCATTTTTTGTTTAATCATTCGCGAACGAATTGAATGGTTTTTGGTGAATCATTCGCGAACGACTTTGTTCGTACAGATGACTCGTTCGCGAACGAATCGATTCATTCACTCATTTTTTGTTGAATCATTCGCGAACGAATTGAATGGTTTTCGGTGAATCATTCACGAACGAATTTATTCGTATGAGTGACTCGTTCCCGAACGAATCGATTCATTTACTCATTTTTTGTTGAATCATTCACGAACGAATTGAATAATTTTTGGTGAATCACTCGCGAACGAATTGATTTGTACATATAAGTGACTCGGTCGCGAACAAATCGATTCGTTTAGGTACTAAATTATTTTTATTTTTTGGTGAATCATTCATGAACGAATATTACGAAATTGAATAATTTTTGGCGAATCATTCGCCAACGAATTGATTCGTATAAGTGACTTTTTCGCGAACGAAGTGATTCATAAATTAAAGGATTGATCAATTCGTTGGCGAATGAATCGCCAGAAATGAATCTATTCGTCCACGAATGGTTCTTTCAAACGTTCCTCAAATGATTGTGAAATCTCGGTGGCTGAAAGTTTCAAAAATGACTAGAATATTTTTAAAAAGTAACCAATAAAATGCTCAAAAAAGACCAAAAATCACCAAAACATTTCAAAAATTAACTATACTTAAATGAAAATCAAAATTCAAAAAAATATCAAAATGCCCACGAAGTGGCCGAAAAGTTTGAAAATGGCGAACATTTCAAGCGACCCAAAATCACGAGAGTATTGCAAAAAACAGCCAAATCTGCCTAAAGCCTACACAATGTTTCAAAATATTGTCCAAAAGAAAAATTTCACAATTACTAAAGTACATTTTTAAAAAGTAGTCTAAAAAAAAACCGAAAATGACTAAAACGTTCTAATAATTTACTAGTAAAAAGTAAAAATAAACCAAAGCTCAAAAAAACATTAAAATTTCCAGAAACCCATCCAATAATTCTACATTTTTCACTGCACCAACAAACTCAGTTGAGGTCATGAATGTAAATTCACTCAGTCAAAAATTTCTATTCGAAAGACTACTATGGACTTGATATCTATATACTGAAAATAGCAGCGCCACACATCGCTGAACCATTAGCCAGCCTCTTCAACATGTCTGTTCAGGAAGGAGCCTTCCCTGATATCCTTAAGGTCAATATTGTGACACCTGTGTTCAAAAAGGGTGATAGAAGTGCCATGAATAACTACAGATCCATTTCTATAACATCAGTGTTTTCCAAAGTTCTAGAAAGCTTATTCTATAAACGTATATCAAAATTTTTCAGTGATAATAATTTGTTACACGGCTACCAATATGGATTTTGCAAGAACAAAAATACAACAGGTGCCATCTACCAACTTATTCACAATATCTTGGAAAACCTTCACAACAAAAATGACATTATAGGGTTATTTTGCGATCTTTCAAAAGCATTTGATATGATTAATCATAAAATATTGCTAGGTAAACTAGAAAATTATGGTATTAGAGGGGTGGCTTTAGACTGGACCACATCCTTTCTCAAAAATAGAACTCAAATTGTTAAGACAGAAGATATAAATGGAGAATACCATTTCTCTGAACAATACCCAGTTGAGAAAGGAGTTTCACAGGGGTCAATATTAGGGCCTCTGTTCTTTGTTTATTATGTCAATGACCTTCCAAAAAATGAAAGGAGTAACTTGATCCTATTTGCAGATGACACTACAGCACTGATTCCTATGAATATGGGTGTATCAGTACAGCAGGTTGTGGATGAATTGGTAGCGTGGTTCAGAATAAATAAAATGAAATTAAATGTTGAGAAAACAAACCTAATATATTTTGGTCACAGCACACAAAATTTAAATTTGGCACTGCCTATTACTAATGTTGAATGTCTAAAATTTTTAGGAGTATACATCAACTCCAGTCTAACTTGGACTGATCACACAGACTATTTAGCTGGGAAACTATCATCAATAAATTATCTCCTTTGGCAATTAAAAAGTGTCACCAATGTGCAAACATTAAAAATGGCATATTATGGAATGTTCCAGTCTAATATGTCATATGGCTTGGTGTTTTGAGGTGGAAATATCAGTCTTATGCAGAGAATTTTTGTAATACAAAAACGAGCAATAAGAATCATGTATCGAATGCAAGTCACAGAATCATGCAAGAATGTCTTTCTTTCAAATGAAATTTTAACCTTACCCTGCTTATACATATATACATTTATGATAGCCGAAATTGTGAAGAAGGGCATAGTAAAATTACATACCCCTCAACATAGTCATTATACTAGAAATAGCCAACAACTACATAGCACACAATTCAGGACTAAATTTTACCAAGCTAGTATAGACTTCATGGCTGCAAAAATTTATAACAAAATCCCAACTGAAATCAAAATTATCAATATTGCACAAAATTATTTTCTAAAACTCTGAAAAAATGGCTGCTAAAAAAAGCGTTTTATTCAATAGATGAGTATATGGACGCTGTAACATAACTGAGTGCATTAGGAACTGAACTTTCAGCGATTCCTTGTAATTTTGATTTATCACCTTTCAGTATTCATGATCATCCATACAGCGTCATTGTTTCTTTTATTTTTAGTATAATCGATAATTTTTGGATGTTATGTGGTAATAATTCTAATAATTTTTATAAATGTACAAAACATCTCACTTTTTTAATAATGTATTTTTTTCTGATTTATTGCAATTATGTCGTTTTTTTTATTTTTATTTTTTATTATTTTAGTTATTTTTATTTTCATTACAGGCGTCTATTTAAATATTGTGCTAATCCTATACCTGTATAATGCAGTACATGGCGCATTCATTTCATCTTATTTCATATTACTAAGTACAGGTAGGCAACCTGCAAGGAAATTACTTTTAGGCCAGTGAGATAATTCAAATAAGAAGGCGGAACAGAACCGGAGACGAACCAAGACTTGGAAAGCAGACAGATAACTGATAAGGCTGAGCTTTTGGCTTTCAGCTTTTGATAAATAATAATAAAGCTGTAGCTTTCGGCTTTTGGCTTTCAAAATTGATACGCTATGGCTGATACAGCTGGTTTTCAGCTGAATTTCCCTTCTAGGATTTGTGTATTTGGCACATACTAAAACCTCCGATGTACCTAGTCTTTGTACTGGTCTCGGAAACGTACCTTGTTTGATAATGCATCTAAAACGGCGATTAATCTCGTTGCCTCAGTGGTGTAGTGGAATGCACGCTGGACCGGCAATCCGGAGGGCCTGGGTTCGATTCCCAGGCTGGGCACGAATTTTTCGTACGTTAGATGCATTAGAAAACAGGTCAATTATAGGTCAGTAAAAGAAAAGAGACTTCTTCTTATTTGAATTATTTCATATTATTTAATTTTATTATTCATTTCTTTATATTTTTATCATTTCCTACACTGTTAGTACATAAGCAGACTTTGTAAATGCAGCAATGCTGCCTATTGCAAAAAATAAAGTTGATTTGATTTGATTTGAGAACTTTCCAGTGATCAAAAATTATTGAAATATTCAACAACAAAAAATAAGTAACTAAAAAAAAAGACGAAAAGTTCGACAAAATTATCAAAATTTTCATCGAGTGGCGAAAAATCTTCAAGTATATTCACAAGATTTCAGTAATGATCAAAAATTTTGAAAATAATCAAAATATTCCAAAACTAGGTAAGGTGCACCGGGGGAAGTCCGAATTCGGGGTAAGTCAGAAAAACTGATCTAGCTCTTAGAGGCTTATATCTGCCGAAGCGCTACCCAGGGGTAACTTGAAGGTACTACCCCTACTTCATCACAGCATAAAAAATTTCGCGACCCAGTTTCATTTTACAGGCTTTTCATTGGTTCATTTTTAGTGTGCGTAGCACACTATTGGTTTCGCTTTGAGAAATGAAATTTCATTATACATGAATGTTCTCTTAAACTATCCAACTGTTTTTTGTACCTATTGGACACCATTTGAGAATCATTAAGACGGAGGGAATAGATTATTTTTCATTCAATTCGGATGGGTAATTGCTGAGTAATTGCAATTTTAGTTCATTATTTTAATGCATAAATTCCTAAAAAAGGAGAAAGGGGACTTGCAAAACACCTGCCGCTCATTGTACCCTGCTATACCCCCAGTCTATTCCATCTCCGCTTTTCAAATCAGCTGTCTCATTGTACTCTGTTACACCCCTCATCTGTTAGCTGTATGTTCCAAGTGGGAGTGGTTTGGTGGGGCGTTTACCCAACAAATATATTCTTTTAATGCCCTAACCCACCATGTGAACTCGTAGTCGAATGGTTAGGGCATGTAGGTAGGAATAGGAATTGTAGGGTCCCAGGTTCGAATCTTCATCAGGTAGGTAGGTATAGGTGACGGATTTTTCGTTGGAAATACCTATTGGATAGGTAAATGCTGTTGAGTGAGTACATGATGCTGGTGCAAAAAAAAAACGAATTTTGAACCCTGTAGCCCCCTTATTTTAATTTATAAAAACAAAGTTATGAAATATGATGATATCATTTTGCTAAATGAATTTTCATTCCATTTATTCAAATACTTTTTACTACACCTATAGCGCCATAAGTACAGTAAAAATTACCTTAAGATGAGTAATTTTTACTTTTTATGATATAAAAATTACTTTAGAATGAATAATTTTTACACAATTTGGTTTATGTAATTTTTATTATCATACTTTAGTAAAAATTATTAAAACAAAATCATTTTTACTAATGTTATAGCAAAATTTATTAAAATGATGATTTTTACTATAAGATTACAGTAAAAATTATTATTGTAACCGAACTGTTAGAAATTACTGATTTTCAAAACAAATTTTATCATAAGGTGCACTGGGGGAAGTTGGAATTCGGGGTAAGTTAGAAAACTTGCTCTAGCGCCTAGAGGTTTATATCTGGCGAAGTGCCACTAAAGGTGACTTGAGGGTACCACCCCTACTTCATCACGGCATAAAAATTTTCGCGATTCAGTTTCATTTTAGATGTCTTTGGTTCAATTGTATTTTGTTGTTGTTTTGAACTTATTTTGAATTTGGTCTAAAATACAGACTTTCTATTTCTTAGTTTTTCGCATATAGCGGACGAACCGTGCATCCTAGTGAAAATCTGATGAGAGTAATCTCAAAGAGAATTAAATTCTCTACAATTTTGTTTCTATGCAATTTTTCTAGGACGCTCGGTTTGTGATCTACGCCTCTGCAAAGTTTAGCCTGTTCTGACTTCCCCAATTGGGGTAAGTCAGGACAGTTTATATTTTATTCCACTGAGCGAAAACTACTGTGTCAATCGCGCTCAAATTTTTACCATAGGTTAAGAACCCTTATGGGAACCTACATAATAAATTTGATCCATATTGATTCATTAGAAGGGGAGTAACAGCTGGTCAAAGTTGAAATTGCGAAAAATCATTCTGACTTGCCCCGGTGCACCTTACTTATATTATGTATTTTTGAATGGGATCCAGTTATATGCTAAATATGTAGTCAAAATTTTTTGTAAAAATTACCCATATTTTTTTGTGCAATTTAGAGGCAATGCGAATTCTTAACATATTTTATATGATTTAATAATTTTAGAATCAAAGGCAAATTCTGAAAATTGGTTTGAAATTTTATAAATTTGAAGACAATGGAAATTCTAAACAAAATATGAAAATTTGTCATTTAGAGACACTGAGAATTCCAAAAATTGATTAAAAGTTCTATAAGTTGTAGATAATGTGAACTTGAAAATGATATGAATTATTGTATGTAATATATATGAAGATAATGAGAATTCTGAAAAATTAGAGGCATGCACTACTTAGATATGTACGAGTAATAGCGGTTATAGCTGTAGAAAAGGCAGCTAGCTACGCACACTTTGCAGCTAAGCTTTGCTTAGCTGTCTAGTTAGTTGCTGTTTTGAATTTGATTTCAAATTGTAATCAGTGTTTTTCAAACTGCTTTTTACCTCAGAAGAAATGATCAGTAAAAGTGATATTATAAGTGAAAGTATTCCTAAAACAATAATGTAAAACCCCAAGTATTCAATTTTTGTTAATTTTCAATTATTCATTATTTACTATCGCTTTTTCTGACTTACCCCCTAAATTAGTGCTATGGGGTAAGTCAGAAAAGTGAACATTGATAATTAGGATTCGACTTCATCGATGTGTAATACGTAGAATAATATGTTTTCGAGGTCGTAGAATCCAAATCTGGAGTTATTTTTTTTGTAGGAGTGGGGGGTGAGGCGTGGGGAGGGGGCAATTCTAAATTTTTCGTACATTATTGTGTAATATGTCGATTGATATGTTTTCGAGGTCGTAGAATCCGAATTTGGAGTAATTTTTTCTGTAAGAGTGGAGGGTGAGGCGTGGGCGTGGGGAAAGGGAAAATTTCAAATTTCTCCTACATTATCGTGTTATATGTCGAATAATATATTTTCGAGGTCGTAGAATTTGAATCCGGAGTCATTTTTTATGGTGAAGGTGGAAGGTGAGTCGTAGGTTCGCACGGGTGGGGCCCTCTCCCTAAACGGTGATACTTGAATAGCACTCGACCCTAAAAACTAGCTCAAGATTCGAATTTTGCGACCTTGAACATATATCAACCAACATGTTACACAATATTATAGGCAAAATTTGAAATTTCTCCTCTCCTCTTGCCTCGCCTCATACCCCTGCGAAAAAATAACCCCAGATTCGAATTATACGACCTCAAAAACATATCAATCGACATATTACACATTAATATAGGCAAAATTTGTAATTTACTCTCTCTCCCCTCGACTCACCTCCCACCCCTACAAAAAAAATATCTCCAGATTCGAATTCTACGACCTCGAGAACATATTATTCAACGTATTACACGATAGTGTAGGAAAAATTTGATATATTACCTCTCCTCACGCCTCACTTCCCTCTCCTACAAAAAAAATAACTCCAGATTCGAATTCTACGACCTAGAAAATATATTATTCGATATATAACACGATAATGTAGGAAAAATTCGAAATTTTCCCTCTCCCCACGCCTCACCCCCCACTCCTACAAAAAAAAATAACTGCAGATTCGGATTCTAAGACCTCGAAAACATATCAATCGACATATTACACAATAATGTACGAAAAATTTAGAACTGCCCCCTCCCCACGCCTCACCCCCCACTCCTACGAAAAAAATAACTCCAGATTTGGATTCTACGACCTCGAAAACATGTTATTCGACATATTGCGCATCGATCAGGGTCGAATCCTAATAATACCAATTAATTTTGTAGATTTTCTGACTTACCCCAAAGTGGGGTAAGTCAGAACAAGTTACATTTTCTTCGATTGTGCGAAAGCTACTGCGACAATCGCGCTGAAATTTTTACCATAGGTTAAGAACCCTTATGGGAACCTACATACCAAATTTCAGCCATATTGGTTCATTAGTACGAGAGTAACAGCTGATCAAAGTTGAAATTGTGAAAAAACGTTCGGACTTCCCCCGGTGCACCTTAATCAAAAATCAACGTACCTATACTTAGTACCTAGCTACCTACATAAATGTATCTAGGTATAATTGAAACTTTTACAAAGTGATTAAGAAGTCTTGAAATGTACGAGTACCATACCAACAGTACCAACACACAGGAATGTAATTCTACCAATTTGTTCTAATTTTTTTCTATAAATGTTGCAAGAATTTCAAGTGTTGAAACAAATTTTTAAATGACTAAAATATCTCAAAAATTAACCAAAAGTGTCCAAAGCTCCCTCTTTCCCCCTCCCCAGGCTCAAAAAAATCAAAAATGTATACGTGGTGACAAAAAAATATCGATGAGACCATAAGTTTCCAAATACCAAAATTATTCCAAGAAACGATAAATTATTCAAAAAACACCAAAAATTGATAAAGTGACGAAAAAGTCACTGAAAAACAACCCAAAAACAAACACTCTCGAAAATTTCGAAAAAATTCCAAAAATGACCAAAACATCTCAAAGTGGTCAAAATATAAAAAGCACTGAAATTTAAAGTGGCCAAAATATGTATTCAATAAGAATAGAACCCAAAAAGGTGGCCAATTGGCAAAATTTTCAAAAATTAATCAAACCCTCAAAAAGACACAAATTGTATATTATTTAACGGTAAGGAACACCAAAATCAAAGTAGAAGATGAATGATCAATAATCCGATTAGAATTCAAAAGTATTAGGGGCGAAAATGTTATTTTGGAACACCCCCCCCTCCTCGTACCTGAATAAAAAAAATAGGTGAATTTCACTTAGAATGATGAATATTGCGCCACAAATGTATTATAAGTTGAATATCAATGATATTGGAATGCTCGTAAGATATTTCTATCGATGCTTCTAATCTTCTATAAACTATGGCCCAGGAAAAAAGTCCCGGTCTTAAAAACTTCATTTTGGCCCTGAAATTCATCATATACCAAAATTCGCGATCCTTTCATCAAATGCCCCCCCACTTGTCACTTCGTACCAAATGGTTTTAAAAAAATGTGTTACCAACATCTATCAAACACTATTGACTGAGCTGCAGCTGGCACATTTTTGCAAAAAATACAAACATTGATTGGAATATGCGAATAAAGTATATTATTTAAATAATAAAATTAATATGGTTGCATAAAAGATAAATAGTAGTAGTAGTAATATCATTAATTTATTCAATCTGTTACTTGAGTAACATTCAGAAAACACAGGTGAAGAGGGGTTTAAACCTCTAAAAATTGAATAAATTATATAAATCTAAATTTTAGGTCACTTATATGATATATAGTTCCACGTTCATTAATAAATTAGTAACAGCTATAAATAAGTTACCTATTTTATCTGAAAAGAAACTATCACAACGTGATTCGCGAAAGTTTTTTATACACATGTACCATCTTGATAATCCGCCACCTTACAGGAACTAGCATACTGATAAAGGCATCCCAGAACTGTGCCAAGTTGATTTCTGCAAGCTACCACTTGTTTTCTTACTATTTTATCTGTAAAGTCCACGGGTTGGAATTCACATTTGCCTTTCTCGGCGCCGTCGATTTTGTTTGCACAAAGGGCATCTATCTTACCAAAATTGAAACAAACGAAGTGTCTGTAACATAACAAGTAGGTATATGCATTAAATTGCCCTGCCAAAATTCGAGGTCGTACCAATTACAAGCTAAAATGAGTAAATTACATATGTACCTAAGAGATGCGAGTATAGCAATACCTAGGTACCTAGGCTACATTTACATAGTATCACTCAGTAAAAATAAGAAACAGAGGAAAGAAAACTGCCTCTAGCTCCAGCGATTTAAAAGATGAGCAGTTTCATTATGAAACTTTAATTTTGAAAAGGTAGGTACATAAAAGTTTACCTTCAAATTCAACAACATTAAAATTTTCAAAAATTTTGAGCCACTTCTTTACAAAAACAAAAATTACTCTCAAAATACCTACCTACCTATAAATCGTTTATCGGCGCTTCAGTTTCAAAAGTGACTATTTTGTAAGGTAGGTAGTGATGTTGATATTTGAAAAAATTTTACATCGATACATTGCGATATTTTTTCGAGAGATAGGTATGTATCAATGTATTGTCGACATAAAGATTTTAAAAGGGGGGGGACAGGGCCATATCAAAAGCGAAGCAAACATCAGTTTTATTGATTTACCAACCTTGGGAAAATAAATTTTGAATTTTCAGAATTGAACAATGGGAAAGATAACACCTTGGATAAGGAATTTTCGACGTTCTTTCAACACATTGAGTTTGCTTATTATTGCCGTGTATTGATGAATTTGAGAGGGCGGAAAGCAGTTTT
Organism: Planococcus citri; assembly: GCF_950023065.1. Taxonomy (NCBI): domain Eukaryota; kingdom Metazoa; phylum Arthropoda; class Insecta; order Hemiptera; family Pseudococcidae; genus Planococcus; species Planococcus citri. Next base: position 13,068,942 of record NC_088681.1, read on the forward strand.
GTTAATTTAAAACCTTCAGAAAATAAATTTTGAATTTTTGAAATTCAACAGAGGAAAAGATAACATCTTTGATGAGAAATTTTTAAATTTTATGTAGGTACGTAGGTAGGTAAGGATCTCCGTATTGGCAAATGAAATTCAATTTAAAACTGTAGTTCTTTTCAATATTTTTTTTTTTTTTTTGATAAATTTTTGAATAAATTTTTGTCCAGTGATTTAGAATTTTAAAATTTTTTTTTAAATTTTTCTATAGTGTTCAATTCTAAAGAATTTTTTGTTGTTATTTAGAATACCTAAATTGTTCGATGATAATTTAGTTTGGAATTTTTTTAAAATGTAGTAAGTAAGTACATATTTTTCGATGATTTTTAAAATAAATATTTGTTTGCCTGGTGATTATTTAGGGAGTTCATTTTTTAAAATTCAGCTCAGAACTTTTTGATGTCTTAGGTAATTTCAAAATGATTTTTTAGCATTGAATAATTCTAATGAAGTGATTTAGAATAAAAAAGTTTTTTGTGCTTTTTATAAAAAATTGTTTGCTTAGTGATTTAGAATTTCATTTTTTAATAAATTCAGCTTAAAACTCTCTGTGGTGATTTTAAATTAGTGCAAGATACGAGTAACTTACCCTTGGTTCTCGTCGTATTCTACTGAAGTCATGCTCAACTCAGCATGTATGCGTACCATCATAGAGCAAACGATTACACATATTATTAAAACGCTACTGAACCTGGACATGATAACAGTTGAACAATTATTTGATGAGCCTTAACGTGGGTCAAATATTACCTATGCAGTACTTGGAAAAACTGATAGCAACAGGAGTTACAGTGAACTAGCGAACTATAGAGACGAGAAGACAACTGTGAAAAACACTACAGAATCTAGTTGTTATATAGTAGCAAAAACTCATAACTCATGTCACCTTATATGTACTTGACAATGAATCATGATATTTTTAAAAAAATCTTGGAAAACCTGGGTAAACACCAGACGTACCGGTACATATGCACGGGCAGTTTTTTTTTACATATTTTGTCAATGCGTCGTACGATTCGTTCCTGTTTTAGGACCTGCGTCAGCGTCATGCAGTACAATTTTTTTTTTTTCGTGTCTATCATTCGTACATAATTTATATCATGTAGGTATGCTAAAAAAAACTTACGAAACAGCTGTATTTTAGCTGCTCTAAATCGTTAAAATTTGAATGTATGAAATTCGTTATCAAAAAAACACCTTTTACGATACGAAACTTTATTGAAAATAATGCTGACGACGATATTCAGGTTGCCTACTCTTCAACAAATTCCCTGGGATCGTTATTTTGTAATGCCAAGGATAAAATCCCCAAAATGGATAAAAGTGGCGTTTACAGACTATCCTGCAATAATTGCTCAGCTACCTATATTGGCCAAACAGGGAGAAGCTTCAAAATAAGGCTAAATGAACACTTAGCAGCTTGGAAACATAAACATCTGGGAAAAAGTAATTTTGCTGATCATCTCATAAATTCTGGCCACAATTTTTTACCTGACTCAGGATTAAAAATTCTACATATTGCCGAAAAGGGTCGTCGCCTCAATACCCTGGAGCTGATTGAAATAAAACGTCACGAGATTGCCACACAGTTCCACTTGGTCAACGATGTTACACCTAACAGTGCTATCGATTCACTTCTACCTATTCTGAATCACCCCCTACCTGTATCATAAATTTACGACGCAATTTTTGACTCGTGTATACTTTTTATCTCCCCTCTTCTGTTTGTACGACGCATCTCTTCCTATTTATCTTCTACATGTTACGTAATCCTCTCATTCGTGATTGAAAATGGTCTCCGAGCAGACCGAAACGCGTCTCACGCTAATGTATTAATTTTAGAATTATTTTCAATAAAGTTTCGTATCGTAAAAGGTGTTTTTTTGATAATTAAAAATGTGCGAAAAAGGTGCTATAAACTACACGCGAATTATGAAATTCGCACAAAACGCAATATTTTGTTGAGATTGAAAATATGTATCTCAATAGTTAGTAGTAGCGTACCGGTATTATTCACATGATTAGTAGGTAGGTAGGTAGGTACCCATAGAGCTTCTAATATTTTATTAAAATGCATATTAGGTAAAGGGTATCCCCAGGTAGGATAGGCGAAATAGCCCCCTATGTATTATTGTTGGGTATCTCCGAAAAAAATTCCTGAGCGAAATTTCCACTCCCCTCCAAACAGCCCCCCCCCGCGCAACCCTCCTCCCCCTTAGACATTATAGCCAAAAAACGTGATTTTTGCGAGAAAAATTCGGTATCCATGAGTAGTGGGGAGAAAATTCTGGTACCACGCGGAATGTGTAGGGGAAGCAGCCTGGGCTTTTCAACACAATTTTTTTCAAAATTTTTCATCCAAGTGGTGGAGGTAAAATTGACCGAAGAAAATTTTGAACCGTCGCAGCTCCGGATTGAAGGGTTGATCACAAAAAATATTCAAAAAATCTTATCGCCAGAATAATTCTCGAAAAAGTCTAATTTTTGCAAAAATTCTACACAAGTTTCTTTTTTGAAAACATTACAAAAAAATCCCAACTTTTGTCAAAATTGCCAAAAAAATTCTTGTGTTTTGCTAAAACTGTTGAAAAATGCCTTTTTTTTGACGTTATCTAAAAAGTCCTCATATTTTTTGCAGAAATGACCGAAAAACTTTGTTAGTAGCCAAAATTTCGAAAACTCCTGCTTTTGCCAAAATTCTCCTAAGAAGTCCTTGTTATGGTTTTTGGGCCAGAATTGCCTGCAAAGTTCTGTTTTTGCCTAAATTGTCAAAAAAATCTCGTTTAGGGTTTTTTGCAAATATGAGACGTTTGCAGACAAAACTTTGATTTTATAGATTCGGCGCTGACATCTCGTGGCGGCGCCACCATCTACTTGCTGAAAGGGGAACATTTTGACGTCATTTTGTACATAATAGCATCTAGACAAGTCGAGTGTGCGCGTGTGTAAGCGTGTGTGAGTATAAAATGTCCCCTTTTCAGCATGATAACATGTATTTCATGCATTTCACCGCCAGCCCAGAGAGCAACACTTGTTCGTCAACTCCGAATTGGTAGGAAGAAATTACTTGTAAAAAGACACATTTTGACAAAAATAGTTTTTGTGATCAACCCTTCAATCCGGAGCTGTGGCGGTTTAAAGTTTTCTTTTGATCATTTTACCCCCACCACGCACTTGGATGGAAAATTTTGAAAAAAAAATCGTGTTGAAAGGCCCAGGCTTCCCCTACACATTTCATGTGGTACCAGAATTTTCTGCGCACTACTCAGTACTCAATACTCATGGATACCGAATTTTTCTCACATTTTTTTGGCTATACTGTCCAAGGGGGAGGGGGAAATTCCGCTTGAAAATTTTGTTGGAGGTACCCTATGTAGCGGCTCTCTGTAAGAAATATGCAGCCGCTCATTCTAGTTACCAGAAATGTTTGTTATTATTTTCAGTTGTTATTCATTGTTATCAAATATACGTATATGTAGGTATGTTACGACTCAATGACTCATCAGCTCTTCACACTTCCAATATCATGTGTACCTACCATTACAGTACAAATTGGTGATCTTGACGTTGGAATTTCACCTACTCAACACAGTGATGGAATACACCATTCCTAAGCCAGTAATGTGTATCAAAGACAAAATCAACTGTAAAGCTGCATCCAGACGAGATTTGTCAAATATATTGCATTGTGTGAACACACTGCTGATTACTCATCAAATAAATTTGACATGATTTGAAAACCAATTAACTTCATTTGATGATTTTTAAGTCCATTCTGAAAATCATCCAATATTTTCATCAAATGAATTGAATTGTGTCTGCGCAGAATATTATCACTCGATAATTTTTATAACATTTGATGAGAAAATCAGATGATTTGTGGTTTGAGATTAGAATTATATCATTTTATGAGTAAAATCGTTTTCCGGAATAGCTTACCTTCTTTTTTTTTTTTTTTGTATGAGAAATAATTGAGAATTCTACTAAAATAATTCAACTTTTGTCAGACAACTTTCCTCACGCATTTCTTGATTCAGTTGATTCCCATAACCTCCAAGTTTTTAAATTACATTAGAAACATCCCTAGCATTGTTATGGTTTATTATTCATTGGGAAAATGAAAAACAATAGCAATTTGAATGGGAAATTAAGAAAATCGACAATTGTTCAAAATTGCAACAATATCACTCTCTTATCACGTTATCACAGCAGATGATTGGAAGTCTTGTCATTCTGAGATTTGAATGTATGGATGCTCTGACAGGCGTTCAAATCATCAAATACAGATTTGATCAATGTATTTGACAAATCAGATTTGTCAAATATATTGGGCCATCTGGACGCAGCTCAAGTAAACTTTATTCTCAGCAGCAACAACAACAACAAAAACAACAAAGAAATCATCACCGCCACTTCAGCCAGAATAATTTTGACTTTAATCCACAACCCACAAAATGACCAGCCTGGATGCAAGAATCCAAAACGACATGGAGTAGTGAGCTCCATATTGTTGTTGTTGTCCTGGTTCCTTGTCCTTTACAGGACATTGGAAATCACATTTTTTTTGTGGTACCCTTACAGGGTGAGGCGAATGCCTATTGCCACTGCGATTATTCTAGGGAGACTACGTTGTTTTGAGCTTTCACCTAGTAGTTTCCCATTGCTTTCTACACTATCTACAAAGTAGCTCATACATCACTAGCCAGGTTTTTACAACCCTGAGTTCCATAATCACCGCTACCTATAGTTGCTCAACCAGTACAGCTTTTTGATACCGGCAACAGATTGCGTGCATTTCTGTTGCCTCTGCTGTTCTGGTGCTCAGAGCTTAACGTGTAATAGATGTTAAATGCACTACAATGTATACATTACATGTTAACGCCTGCGTCTCTAGCGGGATTTGAACCCACGACCTCTTGTTCAGAAAGCCGTGGCTCAACTCACTACGCCACCAAGCGTCGAGCTCTATATGCTTTGTCAAAATTCACTCACCTCATCAGACAAATCAACCAATAATCTCAATGCAAATATCAACTATTCAACTGTCAGTCTCCAGTAGTTCACAATTTGCAATCTGATCAGACATTCTCTGTAGATGCAACCTCAATCATCCTGAATCAGCATTTTTTCTTCAGAATCAACAAATTTCAATATCAGTCATTGACTAGTCAATTCAAAATCGACTCATTCTGTCTCATTGTTTTTCGAAATCGCGGCTCCTCCACTGGAGGGGGAGTTATGTAGCGGCTCTCTGTAATAAGAAGTACGCGGCCACTCATTCTACTCTCTAAATTTGAAACAGTGAAATTTCACTGCTTAGCAGTCATGACATTTTGGCTTCTTAAAAGCAGTAGTTTTTTACTGCAAAACAGTAAAAAATTTACTGAATTGATCAGTAAAAATGATTTTTACTGACTCATTCAGTAGATTTTCCACTGTTTTGCAGTAAAAAACTACTGCTTTTAAGAAGCCAAAATGTCGTGACTGCTAAGCAGTGAAATTTCACTGTTTCAAATTTGGAGAGTAGTTACCAGAAATGTTTTTTATTATTTTCGGTTGTTATCCATTGTTATCAAATATGTGTACATTACAACTCAACGACTCATCAGCTCTTCACACTTCCAATTTAATATGTACCATTACGGTACACCCAACAATAATCCATCATACGAGTAATTTTCCAAACCTGGGAACATGACCATTGACCATTTCGCCTATCTTACTTAGGAATATCCTTAGCAAAATCAAAATTACAAATTGTGTTGAAATTTACCACACAATTTTCATAGTGAATTTTAAAACAGACTCTCATTCTCGTTCGAGCCACTGAAAAATACCCGAATTGTCGGGAAAACAGATTACGAAGGATATATGTAGATAATACAAAATACCACTGCAATACATTACGTACAATCGAAAACAAACAACATAAAACATAGATACGTGCACTTTCGGAAAATAAAATCGCTAAAGTTGAATTTTTCATAAATTTTTAGCTCGCGTATGAAATCAATAATCTAAACCAAACATTCAAGGTATGACTTATGAGAATGTGTTTCAAAAAGGCTCGTACATGCGTTTTCTATTTATTTCACTATCGTTCGAAAAATTTGAAGTATTGCTCAATAAATTACATCGAATGAATATAACAGATATTTATCTTTTAAAATGCTATTTTTTTTATCCATCCGAATGCAGCTCTGTAACAAAATTCGGTTGAACATTTTCACAATCTCACACTACAGATGAAAAATATTCAGGCAGAAATATCTTCCTTTAATAACAGCCACTGAGAGCATCCAAATTCACAGACATTTAATTTCTGAAACATTCATGTTTCATGATATGGTGCATGAACCCCCCTTTAAAAAAGTCGATCATATTTTTATTAAGCATAAGTAGTGTACAGAGCATGACTATAAAAGCTCGATGATAATTCATTCGAGGAAGATTTAAACATTCTACGGAAAAGCGGCGTAAAACGCGTCCGCCTCTGCTTGTTGCAATTTCATTTCTTCTTCTTCCGCTTTTTTCTGTTCCTCTTCTTCTTTTTTCTTTTTCTCTTCTTCCTGTTTCTTTTTCTCCTCGTCTTGCTTCTTTTTCTCCTCCTGTTTCTTTTTTTCCTCCTCTTGCTTTTGTTTCTTCTGCTCTGGAGTCATTTTCGCCTCTTCTTGTCTCTTTTTCTCTTCCTCTTGTCTTTTTTTCTCCTCCTCTTGTCTCTTTTTCTCTTCCTCTTGTCTTTTTTTCTCCTCTTCTTGTTTCTTTTTCTCTTCTTCTTGCTTCTTTTTCTCTTCTTGTTTTTTCTTTTCTTCTTCTTCTTTTTTCTTGTCGTCTTTGTTCTCATCTTTTTTATTGGACGCTGGAGGAGGCGAAGAGGATGAAGTTTTGATTCCAAAAAACTTTCTGACAGATTTCCAAAATTTTGCGCCTCCGCCTCCGCCTCCACTTCCAGAATTACCACTGGAATATCTGTACCCGCCAACACCGCGTCCGCGTCCGCCACCACGGCCACCTCCACCACCACGACCGCCTTTGAGTTCAACTTCATCTACCTGAAAAGTAGGTCGACATAACGTTCAAAAATCATTGCATCCTTTACGATTCAAAACTATCGTACTTTGTTCATTCATTTCTTCCAACACCAGAACAAAAATAATTCGAAAAATTATTCAATTTAATTGATCAGGTATTTTGAAAAGAATTAAATCAAGTAGGTAATGTAAAATTTCAAACACCAACATTTTTTTGAATAAATTAAAAATTAAAAAAAAATTTTTTGAAAATAATAAGAGACACTTGGGTGATAAATCAAGAAGAAAGTGAGGGGAAAAAGTAACTACTTACCAAAAGAAATAAAACCAAAATCACAACTAAGGCTGAAATTATCCACGTGATTTTCATGATGATTTTCCAACACTCTTGTTTCAATATTCAGATTTCAGACCACTCAAAAATACCCGAATCGTACTGAATAAATTAAAAAAAAACTAAAAGATATGCTTGAATCAATATTTTATATCAAATCATATGTAAGTACATATGAAATCGCGAATATTCAAAGGAGGGAGGAAAACAACACTGAACATCGATCTTTTGGAAACTAGAATTGCTCAGTTGCTCATGCTGAGAGATTCAACAATTCAAGCTAAATATTCGAACATAATTTATGAAAATACGTAAAAAAAAAAAGCTCGTACGTATGTTTTTAATTTATCATACATCATTGCAGAATAGAAAGTACATTATCCAATATACCACGTTTTAAGTCAACAGACAGATACTAGGTATATCATTTAGGTATATTTCAATTTTTTTTTTAGGGTCTGTTTGAACGCAGCTCTATACCAAAATCACATTGGAATTTTCTAAAATTCTACACATGATTGGTAAAATTATAATATTCTTTCATAACATCAACCAAAATAATCAATCATATTTTCAAATTCATTGACAAATTGGGAACCCCTTCATTTTACTCAAACATAATCAATAATCATAAATCAATCAATCATTAAAAATCCTTCAACACGAGATTCTTTTCTCATTACGATACATTAATGTTAAAATTGAAAATTACAATCGAGCTTTTTTTTTTGAAAGCTCAATATTCAAAAGCTTGCCAAATTTGGTAACCATTCAATTTAAAAATTTGAAAAAAAATCCAGAGAAACATGAATTTCTATACCTACTTATTTGAAATTATAAACTTTTCGTGAAGGGATTTGCAAAATCATGAAAGAGGGCCCGAGGGCAGGGTTATGAAGCCGCCCCCCCAACATTGGTCAAAATGCCTAAAAATGTCAAATATCGTGTGACATATCGTTTCTTACGTTTTCAGGAGCGTCGAATACGAATATCATATCATTTTTTTGATTAGACACCTCCAGCTCCCCTTCCCGTGAGCCCGCCAAAATTATTTTAAAAAATAAAAAAATCGTGAGACATAAATGGTTTATTAGGTTTTCGGGAGTACTAAATGCGAATATTAACCTGTTTCACGTTGATTTGGCACTTTCAACGTCTCTATTGACCCTAAAAATTGGCTAAAAATTGAAGAAAATTGGATGCTGAAATGATTTTGTGCTATAGACCTGCAGTGTTTTCTCATAAGAATTATAAAATTACTTACTTAGTCTCAATACGCGAGTTCATATTCAATCATTTTTGGAAGGAAATTTGTACTCACCTGAAACAAAGAAAAATTAAGGTGGATTAGTTCTAGTTATAAAATTATTGATCAATCGACAGATATGTGAAATAATAATAGTCGAAGGCCAAAATAAAAATTCTGACAATCTCGACGTTTAATAAAGAGCCAGAAATGAATATTCATCATCAATAAAATACGAGTATCATAAAAATTGTAAAATTGATAGTGAAAATTAATCAAAAATATCAAAAATTGATGGACCATCAGAAAACGACAAAAATTTGAGAAAATGTCTCATTTGGATAAAATTTTGCACAGACTGCTCAGGTGCTTAGATAATTGAAAAATATCAAGAATTAATCAAAAATTTTCAAAACTGAATGATAATTAGTCAAAACTGCAGAAAGTGTCATAAATTTGTCAAATTGACCACGCCCCCCCCCAATAATTGAAAATTACCAGAAGTTGATCGTGGTATCCAGTAACGGCATTTGGGGGGGGGGATCACTGATTTTCTCAACCAAATTTTCAAGAATTTTTCCACTCGACTCCCCCCCCCACACAGAAAAAAATCAACAAAATCAAATTTTTCGCAGGAAATTTTCCAAAAAAATTTAAATCGGAAGAAAACATGTATAATAAAGTATTTTTTAATTTCAATCAGATTTAGGTATTAAAAAAAAACAATAAGTACAAATGAACGCGTTAATGAATTTATTCATTTTTTCACTACGTTTTTCACTAAATTCACTACTCGAGGATATTCGAGAAACATTTGAATAAAATACAAGATCCAATTCGACGTAGCTTTAAATTTAATTAACAATAATCTCGAAGTACAAATTATATATTTTTTTTTTGAAAAAGACATCATTTTTATTAAGAAACACAAGTTGAAAAATTCTTCACGAATTACCACCGAACTCTTGCTCTTCTTTTTGCTTTTCCTCTTCTTTTTTCTTCTGTTCTTCTTGTTTCTTCTTGTTTTCTTCATCTTTTTTCTTTTTCTCGTCGTCTTTTTTCTTCTTTTCCTCTTTTTTCTCCTCTTTCTTATGATGCGATCCTTGGCTACTACCAGCAGCATAGGCAAAGACAGGCATCATCGATGACGGTCTACCGCCTCCACCCCCAATGACGCCACCACCTTTACCACTACTTCCGCCACCTTTACCACTACTTCCTCCGCCACCATGACCGCCTCCACCACCACCACGACCTCCTCCTCCACCTCCATGACCTCCGCCACCACCGCCGCCATGACCTCCACCTCCGCCACCTCTTGGTTCAACTTCGTTGACCTGAAAAAAAATAAAAAATACACAGCACTTGAAACTGATCGTTGAATTTGTTGAATTATACGAGACCTACTTTTGCTTGAATTCAATTTGAGAATGAATTTCATAGTAATAATTTATTACTCGCGCAACGATTGTGAATTTAACATTTTTCGATTCTAGGGAGAAAATGTATAATCAAAACTTACTTACAAAAAATGACAAAGCCATAATCACAATATATGGGAGAATAATGAACCATACAATTTTCATAGTCAATCTTCAACAGATTTTTTTGCTTGATGCAGATAAAACTCGAAACGCGTCAATTTGTAACACAAAAACGACTGAAAAATGATGTCGTGATACCAACACTGACCACCGTCTGATCCTCATACTCGTATTTCGAAAAAAAAAAAACAAAAAAAAAAAACAGAAAAATATACATTTATTTAACACCTTATGTAAAATCGAGTTGTCGATACACAGAATTATTGTATTTAATTTTCAACTCGCGTATCATTGACGAATAATTTTCATTAGTGCCCGAATAAATATTAATTAGTGTAAATATCAAAAGAGCAGGTATGTATGTATGTATGTATGTACAATCAGCTACTCATACAAGTGTAAGCGCAAAGTTTTTTTTTTTTTTTTTTGAAAAAAAAGCTGTTTTGAATTTGTTTTATAATTTCACGTCATATTTACCTGAAAGGACACCCTTGTTTACTGTATTAGTTGAAGTACGATCATGCTTTCAATATTTATGATTTTCATTATGAATACAAAATTTTCACAAAAAATTTTCCATACAAGGTGACACAAGTGCAAGATTGCGAGCAATAGGGGAAAAATCAGCTATGAAAAAGGTGAAAAATAATGACAATTTTTCAATGATAGAAAATCTCGAATTATTGGTTGATCGATGTCACTGTGAAACATGAGTTTTTTGATAAAAATTTACTCGTATCGTGAATAGCACAGAGTTCATTTTCTAACCTGATACAAATAATGCAAATCTAGATGGAAATCTATAGTAGTGCTCGGACCTTCATTCAAATTCATCGATTCCGAAATTTAATCACACAAAATAACGAGTAAGTAAGTGAATTAATTTGAAAATTAAGACAACCATCAGTTGACCGTTCAACTAATTCAAATCAATAATTATTACCATACGTACCTGAGCATGAAAAGTTTCGAGGCAATTTTCAAAAAAATACATCAGCTTGAAAGAAAATCAAAAACATCCTCAAAATGATAGTTTAATTTCTGAAATAAGTAAGTTGATTTTTAAAAAGTTCTTTCTGTAAGAAAGGACACATTTAATTTGACTATCAGAATCTGCTTAAACACTTTTCAAAAGCTTTAAACTAACCAAATGTCATCAGGAAAAAATCGTAACATGGATTATACAAATTTCAAAACCCATCTGACACTCGCCTATTTGAACAATACCAAACTAGATTAGTACATATGAGCATGATCTAAAATCCTAACAAAAATTTTCACTGGAAAAAAAATTATGAAAAGTTGGAAAATTCTACACAAACAACTTTCCTGATTTGTTTGATTTTTTTTCAACTTTACGAGCTTTGTCTTTAAATACCTACGATTTTTAAGATTAAAAGTGTCAACATTTTTAAAACAGAACAGAATAGACGCATATCTAGTTTCCTGGTAAAATTTATGAAAAGTATGCTCGCCAATCAAGATCAAACCTTGAAAATCTTAATATCTGATCTGGACCCTCCAGCAAAATTTCAATAAAATATGTTTATAAATTTTCATCGATTAGGATCACTCAAAATCAAGTTTTTGTTTATTTTCGAGGCAACTAAACCAAAAATCAATCATTCCAGCGAATTCCAACCTTTTACACCATATTTAAAATCTGTACTCCAGAGCAAAGAAGAAGTCCATTTTTTTTTTGGATTTTGAGATTTTTATATCATTGGAAAGCTTTTGCAAACCTCTTTCCAATGATGTAAAAATTAAAAAATCGAAAAAAAATGCACAAAACTGATTTGAAAATTTTTTCTCGTTTAGCAATAATTCGTAAAGCCCGATTTTTACAGCAATTTCCAGAAAATTTCGAGTCTTCGGGGGAATTTTTGATTTTTTCAACGAATTTTCGATAATCTAACACAGGCTCTGATAAGCCGCAAAAATGTTGATTTCATCATACCAAACCCGAAGATCAACTGCAGTTATTTTTCGAACTGATTTAAACCTGTGGAGATGAAAGGGGACTAGATGGCGGTTCGAAAAAAACCTACATTTTGGCTGGAATTCGCTGAAATATTGAATCATCGATGCCTCGAAAACTGATGGAAATCAAAGTCTCAATATTACTGGAGGTTTAAAGTTCGACAAGAATTCGCTGAAATTAAGGATTTTTGGATTGGATACAGGTACCTTGAACGCAGCTGGAAATCGAAATCGAAATCGAAATCCCACTGGAGACTCTTTGTCCAGCTGAGATTCGCTGGAACAGCGATTTTATACACCTGGCAGATCGAAAGCAGATGGAAATTGAATTCTTAACCTCATTGGAGACTTCAAGTCCGGATGAAATTCGCTAAAATTGAAGATTTTCAGATTGGGTAATATACATTGAAAGCGACTGAAAATTACATTTTTCGCTACACATATCACATTGAAAATTTATTTCAAAAAATTGAAATCCTACTGGAGACTCAACGTTTAGCTGGAATATTCTATATTATTTGCCACTTCGAAAGCATTTGGGAATCGAATTTTCAACAATACCTACTCACGAGGGAACAGAAGTCCAAGGATAATCCACCACAAAATTTATAGTTGTCCAATCGCAAAATGACGAGCCCTTCGATTTTTCGGACAATTCTGCCCCCGCCCCCTACCCTTCAAATGGAAGAATATACCATAAAAGTAAAATAGTGGACCTCATGACATATCAAACGACAAAAAGTCAAAAGGATCCTTAAAGTAAGTATTTTTTGAGGTTCAAAAATTTCGTAAAATTTTCCAAAAATGGTCGAAAAATGCGATTGGTCTGCTACAACTTTGAGAATCGTCTTTTCAATCAACAGTCGGGTTTCAAACAAATCCAAAAGTTTTATCTGCCCAATTGCAGTTTTCGACCATGTTTTTGGAAAATTTTTCGACATTTTTGGACCTCAAAAAATACCTAATTGTCGGACCTTATAACTTTTTGACCGTTTATTTTACTTTTATGACACAATCTTCCATTTCAATTGGCAAAATTGTCTCAAAAATCTAAATTTTGGTACCTCTGGATCCTTATAGAGCCCGTTGTTTTGCGATTGGGCAGCTATAAATTTTGCGGTGGACTATCTAGGGGTCCTTTTACTCTGGAAAAAAAATCGGGTCAAATCGGTCACTGCAAAGTGCACACTCGCGAGGTTCCCTTGTTGAATTACATCGAAAATTCATTTTTCAAAAAAATCAAGTTAGGACGATTAAGAACAAATTTTTGCCATTTTACAAGATTGTATTTCATTCTGAAAAATATTTTCAAAAATTAATATTTCAGTAGAAAACAGCAGAGACGAAATTTGATTTTTTTTAGCTTCATCCCCACCTTAAGTTTTTTATTCAACTCCACTTTTCATTAGAATCAGAGCTGGAGCAAAATCTTGAGTGCACCAACATTTTTCCTCTCCTTTTACACAATCATATTTTCCAAGACTGTCTCTTCAAGATACTCCTAATCTTGGAATTCAAGTTCTCGTTTCATGATCATTTCACTAATTAATTCCATTACCATCGTCATAAATCCAACTACCACAAAACTTCATTTAAAACGAACTCCATTAAAACCCTCAACAATTATAATAAATACGTATATTTAATTCATTTATACACATCACAGTACATATCATCAAACATATCACAACGATTTAACTTGTACTACTATACAATACGAGATCAGCTCACAAAACCTCATAGAGCCAATCTCGTTTCAAAATGGCGTTCAAAAAAATTCAAAGTGAAATGCATAATCAATCATATAGTTCATAGTACATATGTAGATAGACAAATCGGACACAAATAATTCGAAGTAGGACAGAAACAGACTCAATTGATAACACAACGTAACGTAACGTAACGAAAACAAGTCGCGAGATCAACCATAAATCACAACATTATATGCTTTTCAACAAGTCAATCACACTACGAGCAATTAAAGATTAGGTAGGTACGTAGTAATCTACTAATCTATAATGCGAAAAAAAATGGGGCAAGGAACTTGGGAAGGTAGGTATAGTATGTATAAAGATAAGGATAAGAGAGGACTATACAATAACATGGGTATGGGTAAATTTTCATTAATTTTAAAAACTCGTCAAAAAACATCATCATCGACACACTGCTGCTGCCGCCGCTGATGATGTTGCCGTCAACTCAATAATATAATCATTCGTAATCGAAATAATACCTACTTAAATTGATAAAACAAGGAATACGATTGGATTGGATTGGATTTGATTTGATTAATTAAAAATTATCATAATAATTCATACCTACATTCAGTATATGTATTACCTATTCAATTAACTAGCGCTACGTGAACGCGTAATTATTATTATATGTAAATAAATGCACTAAATCATTGTATGTATTTTTGTCTTTCTTTCATGGGACCTTATAAGATAGGTAATAATTGAACGGCCTTGGATGGCCTTCAAAACAGATAAAATTCGCTATGAAGAAAAAAAAAATGGGTAATAAAGCGTCGTCGTATCGACGTCGATACGTATTGTAGGTAGTTTAGAGGTAATTACCGGTCGCATTTTGTTAGGTCGTTTTGACCATAAAATAATCGACCAGCTGATTTAAGAATAAAAAAAAAACAGAAAACAACTTGACGTCGATTTTTCACCATAAAATAAAAGAGACGTATCGTAGCGATACATAAATCAATAAAATTCCACGTCATAATCATCGTCGTCATCGTCGTCATCGTCGAATCAACTAACGTATAAGACAAAAGACCACAAACAAAAAAAATACTCTATCTAGAATAGTAAAATTGAGCACATCGCGAATGCGAATACCCTTGTTGGGATTCGGAAGCTCTCTAATCCTCGCTGCTGATACCACTGGCGTACATCTCGTTGCTATCTGTATACTCGTCATCGTCCGGTTTGGAGAAAAACTGCTCCCAGTATCTATTCGGCGAGCTCGGGCTACCATTAGACATGGTCGAGTCGGTCCCCAAGCTTTCCAGCCCATTCCACGCGCTGGATTCGGGCGATGGTAACTTCAACGCCGCCAGTGAAGACCCATTGGTCACCGATCCGGCCACATTGCAGAGTGACGACATCGACGTCGTCTCTTTGGGCGGCGTTGTGGTCGGATTCGAGATCATCTGCTCCAAGAACGCGTCCAGTTGCCGGAACGATAATGAGTTATGTAGCGTTTCAAGCGGTCTGATGGCTGGAACACCTCCGCATCCTTCTATGGCCGCCGAAACGGACGCGTTGTTGGGCAGCATATCTCGCAAATTCGGCGTACTCGAAGATCCGCTGATAACAGCAGTGCTGAACAAGCTGTTAGTCGAGCCAGGAGTGGCGTTGAAGTATCTGCAAATGTGATAGCTGCTGATCACGTGACCTGGTATGGGCTGCGGTCCGTTACGGTGATGATGATGATGATTGGTCGTGACGTCACACGACGACTCTTTCAGGTAATTCATGTGACCGATGCTGTGACGATGCCAACGCGATCCGCTATCGTGGCTCGAGTCGTCTTTATCCTTCAACTTCTTGACCGTTTGCTGGTCGTAGCTGCGAGACCTGTGTTCGTGATCCGGCAGCACGAGTCGGACCTTGTTGCGAAGTCTGGTGTTGCTATGTTCTTTGAAATCGGTAGACGTGATTCGACGTAACGTGCTGGAGGAATCGTCTTCCTCCTCCATGGTCTCCAGGTCTTTACGACTGCCAGTGATCGGTATCGGTTCGGAGATCTTCATCTTTGAACGGAACGCTGACTCTGAGGAATCACCTGAATCAATATCCATGGCTTCGTGGGCATCCATAGGAGATACCGATCGATCTGGCGAGATTGGCTGGAAGACATCGGTCTCCAGCATACTCATATCGGATTCGTCTTGCTCTTCGCTCTCCTGGATCGGATGCTCGTTACGACTATGAGGTCTGAACCCAGGCCCTGGAGGAAGGTTCTTCTGAACGCAGCAATTCACTCCTGGGCTGAAGTGCAACTCGATATGGAACCTTTCCTCGGAATTCAGAGCTTTGGTGGGGTCTTCGTACAGCATTATGACTATCTGAGACATGTAGTTCAACTCGGATATCGTACTGGTGTAATCCATCGCTCGACTCCACTGTTCGTCGCAATCCTTCGTGATCAAGCCACCAAACCTGAGGACATTCAGCAACGAATGAATATGGCTCTCGCTGGTGAAATATAAACGTGTCCTGACATGACGTCCGGGACTCGAGACACCATCAGAGTACCTGGGATTCAACCGGTTCACCGTTTCACCGAGCATATCGTCGTCTTCGATATTTCGCTGCAGATCGGATTTGATTTTCTTCAGCAGAGGCGTGCAAATACCCTGGCTAATGCTGAGCTTCTCGTTCATCGTTAATCCATACTCTTGAGGGATTACTATATCGGCCAGGTACTTGGCGTGGATATATAATTCTTCTGCTTGATCGAACTGCAGAGTGTGCTGGTTGTGTTGCAGGTCGTATTTGATGCAGTCGTAGATATCCGGCACTTTGGATATATCGAAGGTGTTGTTCTTGTTGCAGAAGTCTTTCTCGATCTTCCCCCAACGTCTTCCCATCAGTTCCCACGTTTCGCCATGGTACAAAATGGCGTCCTTGGTCTTCGGATCGTCTTTCTTGATACGTACGATAGTCATTAGTTTTTTAATAAGCTCTTGAACGCGTTCGCAGCACTTCACAGGGTTCTTTACTATATCCAGACCTGCGCTGATACTCGACGAATTACAAGGATTGATTGCCAATCGATCTTCAAGCGTGAACTCGCGATCTTGCTGCATTAACGAGTGCAGACGAGCCTTAACGATGTTCTGCTGCTTGCTGGCATCGCAGTCGTTATCCAGCAGTCCATTTGTATTGGCACTTTTCACCATCTGCACCAGTATCGGGGTCAGTTCACCTTCCAGCGCCAGGAGTCCTTTGGCAAAGGCAGCAGCCGTCATTTGGACACGTCCTTCATCGCTGGCGTAGATCTTCAGGTCGTGACGAAACGTCGAATGCAACCTGAGCAAGCCCAGACCCTGGGTACCGATCGAGTCTCCGCTAATGTGACGTCCTTGACCACCCGGATACATGCAGCGAAATATACGGCCCAGTTCTTCGGCTTGGATACGTCCAGCTGGTGTGAGTTCGCCGCCCCATTTCAGTATCAGCACCAAGGAAGGCTGTTTCTTTTGTTCGACTACTTCTTCTGTATCGCTGCTCGATCCGCGAGGCCTGCCTTTGGGCTGGTACTTCATTTGCACCTTGCGATTGATACCGGAGAAATGACCGTACATCTCTAGTACGCTTTTCAGCTGCTCGAGCTTGACTTGTATGTCTTCGATTTCCGGACTGGCGGCTTTATGCTCGATTTCGTTGAGTAAGTATCGAGCTATGTCCAAGATCTCCTGAAGCTGTTTGGGACGCTTGAGTTTAACGTGGCCGTCGGCTCGACCGCCGTATTTTTCGAATATCTCGAAGAATTTCGGATGTCTGACCTCGACCTTCATCTTCTGCTTAGGAGTACGGTCTCCATGACGGATAACCGCCACAACGCACCGTAATTCCATCATTTTACCCACCGTTGTCGGTACGATAGGCGGATCGTCCAGCTGGAATGGCACGTTCCAGGGTATATGCAACGTCGGAGCCAGTTCTCGAAGCACCATGTTACCCAAGATCTTGCCGCAATCGTCGTAATACTTATTGGAATTCTTTACGAAGCTGAATCCATTCACGTCGCAAACGAATGATTTACCGTTCGCTCTGAGTAAATCGAATCCGCAAACAGTTTGTTTAAAAGCAGTGCAAACCGTTCGTGAAATCATTTTCTCCGTATTGCTCAAAATCACCGGATACCTGACTTCTTTACCATCCCGATCTCGTTCCACTTTACCATCCAGAGCCGGAGACTTTCGAGCTTCGGCGTGAGCGTAATCCGGCCCAACTGTGTAAACCTTAACATCGGTACCGTCGGTGGGCATGAAATCTTCATAAATGAACGATCCGGTTTTACGAACCCGAGATTCGGGCGAATAAACACTGCTTCGACTTCCGATTTTGCGAAACAGACGCTGACTGCCTCCTCCGGCCGATGTAGGGTAGTAAATATAGATATTGTGGTCTTCGGCCGATACAGGTTTCTCGACGAATGGTTTATTGAACACGGTACCGTTCACTTCGACGTGGTCTTCGGATTCGATCAGTTCGTGCATTTTTGGATTGGAAGAGTCGCGATCGAGAATCGCGTATCGAGGTATTTCGATTCCGTTTTCTTCCAAAATCGAGTATACTCGTCTGCGGTCTTGGATGTCGTACTGCATGGGTAGGTCGTTGATGACGTACGGTTTACGTAGCTCGGCGTACTGGATGGCTTTGTCGAGTGGGAATCCTTTCGAGTGAAATGAGACCAAGCAGTCGCATATCGGCCATTCTTCGATCGGTTTCATGATCACTTCTTCCGGGAAGACGACCACCTGCAAAATGACACGTCGATTATTAGTGATAGAATCAGGTAAAAAATGAATTAATTATAGTAATCAATAAATCGTCGAATTGGAGAAAGGAAATTTTCTAAACCACATTCAATTCTAAAATTCATATCTGATTGGTCGATGAAACTGATTTCGTTCAATATTTTCCAAAAATTGAAATCTCTGGGAAAATGTTTTCAGTTTCAAATCGAGTGTAACTATTTTTAAAAGCTAAAAAGTGAAAATAAGAAACAAAATATACGAAAATTATTTTCAAATACTGCCCAAAATATTGAAATATTACAAAAAATCCCACAAATTAGGAAGCAAACTGTTCGAAATATTTTTTTTAAATCACGAAAGTGGTGCAAAAATTGATTTAAATACTTCAGAAGTAGATCAAATACATTTATGTTGAAATTATTCAAAACTGAACGAAAATATGTAGATTCAAAGCCGAGAAAATTAATTTTTAACTCGATGAAAATTTCAAAAAATGTAAGAAGAAATTTCAAAAATTAGATGAAAAAAATTGCTCAAACGAACGTGAAAGTTGATAAAAGAACATTGAAAACTATTCGAAAAAAATTGTTCCTGAAATATAGAAAAATGTCGAATTTTACAAAATATTATCAATAAAATAATTGAGTATTAACGAAACTCGAGTCGAAAATTTCACAAAAATAAGTGCTTCAAAAGCGATGGTGAGATTATTATGAAAATAATTCAGAAAAAATGCGTAAAATATTACAAATTTGAAACAATTTCTATTTTTCATCAGTTTTTTAAAACATGATATCGTTCGCGAACAAATTACCTCAATTCCAGCATAAACTTTCACAAAAGTATTCAATTCGAGTACGGTTAGTGAGAGTCGTTTGCGAAAGAATTGACTAAGTTGTCATAAGAATTGTTCGAGAACGAAATATGCATTCAATTTTCACGAGAATTTTTCACGAATGAATCCATGCAATCTTTATGTGAATCGCTCTGGAATGAAGAACGAATCACTTCAAATTTTGAAAAAATCACTCGCGAACGAATAGTTTCATTTTCAATACAAATTTTCGCAAAAATATTTCAATAAATACAAACACGGTTACTGTGAATCGTTCGCGAACGAATTGACTCAATTTCCGCATAAATTAGTCAAAAAATTCAATTTTAGTTTTCCATTTGATGTAATGTAAATCATTAAAGAACGATTCGGCTCACCGATCATGAGAATCGTTCGCGAACGAATTTACTTAATTTCAGCATAAATTGGTCAAAAAATTCAATTTCAGTTTTCAAATTGATGTGAATCATTAAAGAACGATTCGGCTCACCCATCATGAGAATCGTTCGCGAACAAATCACCTCAAATTTGGAAAATTGGAAAAAATCACTCGCGAATGAACAGTTCGAATTTCAATGCAAATTTTTGCAAAAATATTTCATATACAAAACCCGGTTAATGTGAATCGTTCGCGAACGAATTGACTCAATTTCAGCATAAATTAGTCCAAAAATTCAATTTTAGTGTTCAATTTGATGTAAATCATCAAAGAACGATTCGACTCACCCATCGAGAGAATCGTTCGCGAACGAATCACCTCAAATTTGAAAAAAATCACTCGCGAACGGATAGTTTGAATTTTAATCAAAATTTTCGCAAATTGCAAAAGTATTTAATATTCAAACACGGATACAGTAAGAATCGTTCGCGAACGAATTGACTCAATTTCAGCATAAATTAGTCAATAAATTCAATTATAGTTTTCAATTTGATGTAAGTAAATCATTAAAGAACGATTCGGCTCACCCATCATGAAAACCGTTCGCGAACGAATCACCTCCAATTTGAAAAAATCACTCGCGAACCAATAGTTCGAATTTCAATACAAAATTTTTGCAAAAATATTCAATATTCAGACACGGTTAGTGTGAATCGTTCGCGAACGAATTGACTCAATTTCAACATAAATTGGTCTGGAAATTCAATTTTGGTTTTCAATTTGATGTGAATCATTAAAGTACGATTCAGCTCACTCATGATGAGAATCGTTCGCGAACGAATCAGCTCAAATGTGGACAAAATCACTCGCGAACGAACAGTTCGAATTTCAATCCAACTTTTTGCAAAAATATTTCATAAACAAAGACGGTTAATGTGAATCGTTCGTGAACAAATTGACTCAATTTCAGCATAAATTGGTAAAAAAATTCAATTTTAGTTTTCAATTTGATGTGAATCATCAAAGAACGATTCGACTCACCCATCATGAGAATCGTTCGCGAACGAATCACCTCCAATTTGAAAAAATCACTCGCGAACGAATATTTTGAAATTCAATACAAATTTTTGCAAAAGTATTCAATATCCAATCACGGTTAGTGTGAATCATTCGCGAACGAATTGACTCAATTTCAGCATAAATTGGTCAAAAAATTCAATTTTAGTTTTCAATTTGATGTAAATCCAAAATCTAAATCATTATAGAACGATTCGGCTCACCCATAATGAGAATCGTTCGCGAGCGAATCACCTCGAATTTGGAACAATCACTCGCGAACAAACAGTTCGAATTTCAATCTGAATTTTTGCAAAAAAAATCAATATTCAAACACGGTTAGTGTGAATCGTTCGCGAACGAATTGACTTCGTTTCAACATTAATTGGTAACAACATTCAATTTTAGTTTCAGTTTGATGTGAATCATTCGCGAGGACGATTTGGCTCACTCATCATGAGAATCGTTCGCGAACGAGTCAACTTTACTTCAACATGTTTTTCTACAAAACCATTTGGTTCAAATTTTCAATGAATCGTTCGTAAACGAATCGACTCAATTGCCATAAAAATCACTCCCGACTGAATCGATCACACTTGCACAAAAATCATTGGCAAATGAAGCAAAGATATCTCCATGTGAATCGTTTAGGAACGAACGAATCACACAAATTTTCGAGTGAATCGTACGCGAACGAAACAACTAAATTTCGACATGAATTTTCGAGAATATCCAACCGCGGTTTCATTATTCATGTGAATCGTTCGCGAACGATCGTACTCGGTTATCACGAGAATCATTTGCGAACGAATCAACTCAATTTTAGCATGACTTTTTGTAAAAAATATTCAATCTCCAAAATCGTTCGCGAACGAATTGTTTGAATTGAATGCGAGTAATTCTTAATCAAACCGATCACATTTTCAGCCTTTGACTGAGAGAATCGTTCGTAAATGAATCAACGCAATCTTTATCTGAATCGTTCAGAAACGAACGAATCACTCCACTTTTCGAGTAAATCGTTCGCGAACGAAACAACTAAATTTCAACTCGAATTTTCGAAAACATCCAATTTCAATTTCATGTGAGTCGTTCACGGACAATCTGACTCGATTGTCACGAGAATCGTTCGCGAACGAATCGAGTCGATTTCAAGTTCAACATGACTTTTTGCAAAAAATATTCAACGATTCGACTCAACTTCAACATGACTTTTCGCGTAAAACATTCAATCTCTAAAATCGTTCGCGAACGAATTGTTCGAATTGAATGCAAGTCATTCTCAATCGAATCGATCACATTTTCAGTCATCAGGAAAATCGTTCGTGAATGAATCAAACGCAATCTTCATGTGAATCATTCGAAAACGAACGAATCACATCACTTTACGAGTGAATCGTTCGCGAACGAAAAAACTATTTTCGAAAATGAATTTGTGAAAATATTGAACTTCAGTTTTATGCGCATCGTTCTGAACAATTCGACTCGGGTCTCATGATGAAAATGTGAGTCGATTCGTTCGCGAACGAATCTGTTTGAAATGAAAGCGAATCGTTCTTTATCAAATCAATTACATACATTTTCAGGGAACCATTCGCGAGCAAATTTGCAAAAATATTCAAAAAGTATTGAAATTATGGATCGAATGAATTTTTCTATCAAATAATTTGTCGACATTGTTGAAAAAATTTGTTCAAAAAAGGCCCTTAACCCCTCTTTCAAGTGCACAGAAGTCACCAAAATTTCAACATTGATTTTCTTCACTTTTTTCTTCCCAATTTCCAAGCTTTCGTAAACCGTCCCCCCTCCCTCCACCTTCCTCTAAAAAAATCAAAACTACTTACAAACCAAAAATCATCTGTACCTACAAGCATTATTCTTGGATATTTTAATTTATTGAATTGATTTTAGGACAACTTCTAGACTTTTGATCCGATTTCTAAACTTTTCCTCGCAGCATCTTGAACCCAATTTGGACACTTACACAAAAATCAGTATCTATTTTTAGAAAACGTAACTCAGAACTCACCTTGATATACTCGAACTCCTCCAACCGATTGAGTATCTCGCGCATAGGCTTCGACTGCGACTTCTTCTCCATGGCGCAAATGCCCACAATGACCTGTTTCCGATCGCAGTCGTAATCATCGTCTCCGCTATCGTCCGAGTAATCGTCTCGTCTCCTCATCGAGCTCGTATCTCCGAGAAAATACGACGAGCGACGATTTTTACGCAGACCTTGGTATCCGTGCTCCAACTCCGTGTAGGACATTTTGCTCGGTGGAATGTACGTAGTAGTGTAGTAATAATACAAATTCGACTCGAAGGCACATCGGCTCAAACATCAGCTCTTCGCCGACTTCAATCATCCATCAAAGCGGCAACTCGCACTGCCACTGAAAAATATACATAGTCTTTCGTTTAATTAACGAATCAATTTCCTAATCAATTAAATCCAATATCAATCAATTCTCGAAAATATACAGTACAAAATTGGTGATTTCTCTATGTACACTGGTTCAAAAAAGATAACGGTTCGACAACAAGACGACGACGACGACCATGTTTTCAAAAAAAAAAAAAAATCGAATCCCAAAACCAATATTATAGGTAATTCATAGTAGGTACCTATTCGACAATGAATTTCTATTTATCTACCTATACAGTGACCATACAATGGTCGGGTTGCGTTAATTAGAACTCTACGTACACCGACAAAAGAATCCGAAACTGTTACTCGTAATTACGATTACAAATAAATAAATAAGTCGGTACAAATACACACGTGATTTGGTTCTCAGAAAGAGTTGGGAAAAAACGATGAATGGAAATACAGTCGATAGAAAGAGGAGGGGAAAAATCAAAACCCTAGATTTCGAAATGATTTCCCATTCTTTTCTTTCTCGTGTACTTATTCCTTCAACAAAAACTAGGTGGCTGTATCTGAACGCAGAGACATTTATTATAAGGTTGTATTGTTTGTGAATGTATCACATAACAGGTAAAAAAAGAAGGCGGTATCCCGTGAGTGTGCTACAGTGGTCGGTTCATGTCCATCTTAAAAGAAGGGTAGTTTAGTTGCGTGTAAATTACATTGAGAATTCCGAGACAGAAAATTGTACGAAGTACGAACTCTAACAAGAAATTGAATTGAAACCAGGGGGGGGGGATTTTCACCCCTGGCGCTCAGTAAGTCAATTTTATAACAGTTAAACAAATTATTTTAGATAGTACTCACTACATTGTCATATAGGTAAAATACTTGAAGAATCTAATTGGCAACACAACACCTCATTCTCATCAGACAAGAAGTTTTTTAAACATGGTTCAAAAATCAATCCTTGATGAATATGTTGCCTTTTGGTATGTTCCAAAGAAATAACGAACAATCCAAAGAGTTACTCCAGATCAGTAAAAAAAAAATTTCAACTCAACATTTATTTTTGTTTTTTAAAGAACAATAATTAGCCAATATTCGAGCACAGAGGTTAAATCTATACGAGAAGCAGGTTTAAATATCACATTACAAAATGTATTATTGGCAACGCTGCATCACAAAAAATTAATTTCTACAGTCCAAACGAGTCATCTTTCCTTGCAAGGCTCTCCATATCAAAGAAGAAACTTCATCAACATTTTATTCATTCCACATTAAAACAACAAATCGTCAACAGAATGTTGAAAATATATTATTGGCAACACCGCAATATTGGGTGGGGACTTTTTTTCAACATTGCACTGTCCAAAAATCAATCCTCAACAGTTCTAAAAATGTCTCAAAAAATCTGGGGTTTCAGTTCCAAAAAGTAAAAATCTGAAAAATTATGAGAAAAAAATCTCAAAATAAATTCAGGGGTTCAAAAAATTGAAACATTCTACCAGCGTTAAAACAAACGGGTGTTTTTCAACAACAACGTATGGACATGGAATTTGGAAGTAGATCAATAAAAGTAGGCACACTTGAAATATCACATCATGAAAATGCATTATTGGCAACGCTGCGTAAAACAAAATTAGATCTGGCACCAAACAAATCATATTTCTTTGTTAAGCTTTTCAAATGAAAGAACAAAAATTCATTAATATTTTAATCAATCTCCATTGAAACTTTATTATATCCTTACCAGAATGTCAAAAATGCATTATTGGCAATGCTGCGTAAAACACAATTAGATCTGGCACCTAACAAATCATCTTTCTTTGTAAAGCTCTTCAAATGAAAGAACAAAACTTCGTTAATATTTCATTCAATCTCCATTGAAACTTCATTATATCATTATCAGAACGTAGAAAATGTATTATTGGCAACGTCGCACCAATAAAAATACAAGTATAAGATGGATGTAAGCTGGACAATCAAATTTCAGTCCATTGTTTTTCTGAACACATCTTATGACTGACTTATGTTGCTATTCGTAGTATACCATTTCCAATGTGAAATTCCCAAGAGAAGGAGACCCCCCCCCCTCCATTTCAGACAAAATCCCAATTTGTAAAATAGGGACATGTGATACATCAATTGACATGTTTTTTGAGGCGCTGAAAACGAATATGACGCTAGTTTTTCAATCGGAGTCAGTATAAATGCACTTATGTGCATTTTGAAGAAAAATAAACAACATTTTTTCAACATATAATTATCTTATCAGAACCCAGATGCAAATTAATTCATCTAAATACAAATTTTAAAAGAAAATTCACATCACAATCCTACTTTAATTTACTCAGACCGACTGCAGGAGTACTAACTTGACCATTAGCGCTTCGAGGGACAACGTAACTCTGTAAATTTATGAGAGCTGTCTTGCTGACATAGCCAGTAAGCAAATTACTTAGCTGAATAGTATAATCGTAAAAATTTTTTGCTGATTTCTGGATTGTTATTTGTAGAATAGAGCAACTTTTTCGCTACTCTCGAGTAGCTATTTCCTGGCAGGTTTAGAAATTTATCAACAAGCGCCATAGGAGCATTCGTATCTAATAAAACATCCGCTGTAAAGAACTGCGATACTTCAGGATCGAGCAAGTTGACATTCGGTAGCCATGGAAAACCAGAATACGATCTGCTTAGCTGGATTTTGACGATCAATTGGTGCACATTACCGACATAAACGATGAAAGGCAAAAGCGATGATAGAAGTTTGGCATAGGGTAAGTAATCCGAAGGGATTCGATTTTTTCCATTTGATGACATAGCTCGATCTAATTCCGAGATCAAGGCATATCCATCTAATGTATTTTCGAATGAATATTTCATCGTTTTTCCCAGAAGGTAATGAAAGGGATCAGCTTGGTAGAATACATCGGGTGATAGAAGATTGCGTAACTTTGATGAGAAGTCTTTTGATGATAGAGGTTCGACATTTGTTTCGGTCTTCTTGAAGTTCGCGTCAGTTTTTATGAAAACGATGAGGTTAGCCTGGAATTACAAGTAAGTTTTGATCTCGTTCAAGCACCGACGACACGTCATGTCACATTGAAAATAAGATTTGTCTGTCCAATGATGTCGAATTGAATTTTTGCTTACACTTGCCGTAATCAACGGTTTTGAAGAAGAAGAAAAAAAAAACCTACCAAAAGCCACTTTCAGTCTTTCAGTTCTGGATTCCAAACTGACGTCATCTCATGTTCTGCTGATTATAATTCATCAACACGAGAAGACTGCACAAAATTCAATTCGACCACATAAGTTCACAATTTTGCAAAAATGTTGTCAATACTTACACCAATTAGGATCGTCAAAGTTGC
Organism: Planococcus citri; assembly: GCF_950023065.1. Classification (NCBI taxonomy): domain Eukaryota; kingdom Metazoa; phylum Arthropoda; class Insecta; order Hemiptera; family Pseudococcidae; genus Planococcus; species Planococcus citri. The sequence continues at coordinate 13,095,642 of NC_088681.1, forward strand.
CCGCAACATCGAAAATGTTGTCATAGATAGTTAATTTTTTCCAACTGTTTGTAAATACGATGAACGAAAGTTTGCCATAACTTTGTGAAAATCAGCCAAAAAACTGTTGGTTTTTATATCGTACCAAATACGCAGTACTCGTCGATTTCAAGGAAACACGATTTTTCGTTTTCATCAATTTGTCAACACGTTATTGCCATTTTTATGGGCAACACATTTTCAATTCACTTTGAAGTCTTCAAAAACGAAAATTTATCTACTATTCCTTTGAAAGTTCATACTTCATAGTAGTGCCGGAAATCCATTTTCATAAATTTTAAGCATGTCTCCTTTCCTCTTCCCCGTTACCTAAACACATGGGCCTAAAAATCGGAGTCTTAAAGGACTAGTATTCCTAGCTGAAAATTGTGGAATGCTGTCCTCGGATTCTTTTCATCATTGAGTGTCTCAAAAAATTTCAAATCCAAAAAGTTTCCCCCTGTCACCCACCACGACCGAAGTGACAAAAAATCATACTTCAATAATTCAACTCGTTTACAGTAAGTAATGTTTGTCCCATCTAAAATACATCGGAGAGACATGGATCTACTCATGTGAATTTTTTACAACATTTTCACTCCTTTCTCCTTTGGAAGGAGGGAACTTTGGTAACCATTTCTTAGATCACATCATAGAAATTCGAGGGCATTTATCTTACTTTATCCAAAACTTTTTATCAAATCGTACATTTAGAGTAAGAATTGAAAATACATACTCAGAACTTTTTGATATTGAAAATGGGAGTCCCTCAAGGCTCTGTGCTTAGCACCAACCTATTTATACTACTAATTGATGATATCTGTAGTATTATTCCCCAACCTCTTTCCTTAAGAATTTTTGCAGATGATATAAACATTTCAATACGCTCAAATAACATCAAACTAGCCTCAAGAATGATCCAAAAAACACTCAATTGTATTGAAAAATGGGCTGAATCAAATGGACTAACATTTTCTGAATCTAAAACTCACTGTATGCTTTTTACTAAGAGAAATAAAACTTACCCAGAACCTATCCTTGAATTCAAAGGACATCCTTTAGTTTTGTAATCAACTACTAAATTCCTCGGACTTACTTTTGATAAAAAACTTACTTAGACTCCTCATTTTCTCAACATAAAACCTCAACTTAACAAACGTCTAAATTTACTAAAAATTGTTAAAAATCTAAAGTATAACCCATCACGCCAACTATTACTCCACTTGTACAAAGCTCTGATACGTAGTAAAATTGAATATGGAAGTCCATGCTTTACAAACCTCTCAAATAAAACTACTAACATTCTCAAAACTGTTCAAAATATAGGTGCTCTCTATTCTTCTCCAATTATTAGCATTTATTGTGAAGCTGCAGAGCTTCCTCCTCATTTTAGGAAAATTCTCATGACAAACAAATTCACAACAACTGTTGCAAATAATCCATCTCACCCTGTTCAAAAATTACTCAATGCCTACAACTTTCAGCATTTTCTCCATACTTCAGGTCCAATCCTAGAATTTATCAGAACAACCTACAAATCAACCTAGAAAACCTTATCCATAAACCAATATCTTATCCCCCTTGGTATCTCAAACCTATACAGATGGAACTCTATTTAAGAAACTATCCAAAACATGACCACTTCACATTATTAATCAAAGAGTCATTATTTAGAACTGTTATCAAACCATACTCTCTAAATTTGAAACAGTGAAATTTCACTGTTTCAAATTTAGAGAGTACAGAATATAACTTATGCTTCACAGATGGTTCAAAAATTTCTAACATTCATACTGGTTATGCTTACTCAATTAATGACAAAGTTCTCAATTTCAAAATTCACAACTGTGCCTCAATTTTTACTGCAGAACTCACTTCCATAAAACATGGCCTAATAGATATAACTTCCATTATTCAATCAGAAAATGAAAAATTCTTAATCCAAAGCGACTCTCTAAGTTCACTGCTATCCATTCAAAACATTTTTTCAAGCCTCTCTTGTCCCAAATCTGGATATTTATTTCAATTGCCTGGCCAAAAATTCTCAAATTGAACGACTTTTTTTTGATTTTCAAAGGACCTTTGGAGCACACAACCTCCTACAAATTCTTCACTTCGTTTCAAGACCACATTACCTTCAATATACCAACTTGAAATTTCTTATAATGTAGGTACTTAATAACCTTTAGAGGAAAAATGCTCCACCTTTTCAACGTCCTTGAGAAGTCCAATGGATGAATTGATTTCAAAATTTCATTTTTGAAAAGTCAGACTAAAAAATTACATGGTGTATCTGCTTTGAAAAACATTGAATTTAATTCATCATTCGCGTGAGAAATCAAGAACTTCCTCAAAATCATTTTGAAAACTAAATATAAAAATCCAGCCGAAACAAATCATCATTTCTTGAAAGGCTTTTCAAATGAAAGTAGAAAACTCCGTTGATGTTACACTCATTCTCAATTGAAACCATGTGTATTATGTATCGTTATAAGAATACAGAAAATGTATTATTGGCAACGTCGCACCAATAAAAATAGGACCACAAGAAGGATGTAAGCGATTTTTAACAACAACATTGGAACACAGAAGGTGGATACAAGAATGGACACTTGAAATATCACATCATGAAAAAGCATTATTGGCAACGCCGCATAAAAAAATTATTTCTGGCGCCCGGGCCAGAAAAATACTAATTTCTTGTGAGGCTCTTCAAATGAAATAAAAAACTTCATGAACATTTCATTAAATCTCCATTTAAACTTTGTATTGTTATCAGCACGTTGAAAATGTATTATTGGCAACGTCGCACCAACAAAAATACAATTACAAGAAGGATGTAAGCTGGATGATCGAACAGTCTATTGTATAAATTTATTGCTATTCTGAACACATCATAAAAGTGACTTATGTTGCCTTTCAAAACATACCACTTCCAATGTGAAATTCCCTAGAGATGGAGGAACCCTCCCCCCCCCCCATTGATTATAGCCAAAATCCGATTTGAACAAAAATTGATTGACATGTTTTTTGAGGTGCTAAAAACGAATATGGAGTTGGTTTTTCAGTTGGGCCAAGTATAAATGCACTTTGTACATTTTTAAGAAAAAAAAAACAAACATTTTTTAAACATAATACCTATAATTCTCTTGTCAGAACCCAGATGCAAATTAATTCATCTATTTGTACATACAAATTTTAAAAGAAAATTCACACCACAACCCTACTTCAATTTACCCAGACCAACTGCAGGAGTACCAACTTGACCATTTGCACTTCGAGGGACAACGTAACTCTGTAAATTTATCAGAGCAGTCTTGCTGACATAACCAGTAAGAAAATTACTTAGCTGAATAGTATAATCGTAATAATTACTGCTGATTTCTCGATTGTTATTTTTAGCATAGATCAACTTTTTCGCTACTCTCGAGAAGCTATATCCTGACAGTTGTAGCAATTTATCAACTAGCGCCATAGGAGCATTAGTGTCTGATAAAACATCCGGTGTAAAAAACTGCGATATTTCAGGATCGAGCGAGTTGACATTCGGTAGCTGAAAAGTGCCTGGACTGGTTTCCAGTCTTTTCTGGATGTCGACCATTATCTTGTGCACATTCCCGAGGTAAACGATGAAAGTCAAAAGCGACGATAGAAGATTGGCGTACGGTAAGTTATCTCGAGGGATTCGATTATTCCCATTTGATGACAAAGCTCGTTCTACTTCCGACATCAATGCATATCCACTTAATGTATTTTCGAATGAATATTTCATCGCTTTTCCCAGAAGGTAATGAAAGGGATCAGCTTGGGTGAATACATCGGGTGATAGAAGATCGCGTAAATTTGATGAGAAGTATTTTGACGATAAAGGTTCGACGTTTGTTTCGGTCTGCTTGGAGTTCACTAAGGAGTTGGTGTCGGTTTTTATGCAAACGATGAGGTTAGCCTGGAATTACGAGTAAGTTTTGATTTTATCTTTTAGGCATCGACGAGTCACACTAGACGTGTTCTTTGGGGAGATTTTCGAGAATCTGGATTTTGGCAGATTTACAATCCACGAGAATCCGCTACGGTAATAGATTTTGAAAAAATGGATTTTGGATTTTACCTACTTGAAAAAATGAGATTTTTTTCGAAAGTTGATAAATGGAATTTAAAAAGTGGGAAAAGAAGAGATTTCAAAAAACGGATTTTTGAGAATCTGCCTATAAATCCGTGTAAAAAGAACACATCAATTTAGATTCCAAGCTGACTTCATCTCGTGTTTGGAGTATATCATCAACACCAACATGGAGAAGACAGCAGCTTGAAATCAGAGACAAATGTTCAGGCAGAATTATTCAAAACTGATTACAAACGAACATAAAAATTCAATTCGACCACACGAGCTTGTAATTTGCAAGAATGCTGTCTATACTTACACCAATTACGATAGCCAAAGTTGTACGTAACATCGAAGAGGTTGTCATAGTTCGTTAATTTTTTCCAACTGTTTGCATATACGATGAACGAAAGTTTGCCATAACTTTGTGAAAAACAACCAAAAAGCTGTAGGTTTTTATATATCGTACCAAATACGCAATACTCGTCGATTTCAAGGAAAAACGATTCTTTATTTCATCAATTTGCCATCGCGTTATTGCCATTTTTATGGGCAACACATTTTCAATTCACTTTGAAGTCTTCAAAAATGAAAAATTTACTATGCCTTTGAAAGTTCATACTTGATAGTTGTGCCGAAAATCCATTTTCATAAATTTTAAACATGTCTCTTTTCCCCTTTCCTGTTACTAAAACACATAGGCCTAAGAGTCGGAGTCTTATCAACAAAGGACTGGTATTCCTAGCTGAAAATTGTAGAATTTCATCATTGAGTGTCTCAAAAAAATTTCAAATCCAAAAAGTTTCCCCATGTTATCCACCTCGACCGAAGTGACAAAAACCCATAATTCAACTCGTTTCAAGTAATATTGTACCTAATGTTTGTCCCATCGAAAATAAACCGGGGAGACATATTTTTTTCAAAATTTTCACTCCCTTCTCCTTTGGAAGGAAGGAACTTTGGTAACCATTTCCTAGATCGCATCATATTTCAATAATTTTAAAACATTTCAACATCACGCTGATATATCTTTGACACGACTCGAAATTTGAAAAACTTTTACATTAAAAAACAAAACTTTCCAACAAAAAAAAAAGTAGAAAATTCGTCAAATCATACGAATGTTTCAACAAAAAATCGGAATGGATAATCTGGACACATAAAAACATTTTGGACTCAATGGTGAGTTGAAAGATAGAGAGAGAGAAGAAAGGGGGGGTTGAAAAGCACCAAACAATTTGGAAAATCAATGCATCATTCACTTTCAAACATTTTGTATCAGCAGTGACTTTCCCAAGCTTCAAAAGGATTATGCAGAACCTCAAAAAAATGCTGAAAAAACCTCATAGCATTCTCCCCCTCTCCCCTCCAGCTCATTCCTTTTCAAAGGTCCTTTGAGGCACACAACCTCCCACAAATTCGTCGGTTCGTTTCAAGGCCACCTTACCCGAAATATACCAACATGAAATTCTTATAACAACGTTCAGAGGAAAAATGCCAACGAATGACTCCCCCTCTCCCCTCCAGCTCATTTCAAGTCACTTATGTCGAAAATCAGAGTATTTATTTCAATTGCCTGATCAAAAATTCTCAGATTGAGCGACTTTTCTTAATTTTCAAAGGTCCTTTGAGGCACACACAACCTCCCACAAATTCTTCGGTTCGTTTCAAGGCCACCTTACCCGAAATATACCAACATGAAATTCTTATAACAACGTTCAGAGGAAAAATGCCAACGGATGAATAAATTTCAAAATTTCAATTTCGAAAGGTCAGACTAAAAAATTACACCTTATAAAATGTGCTTGACAGACATTGAATTTAATTCATCATTCGCGTGAGAAATTAAGAACTTCCTTAAAATCCTTAAGAAAACGAAATATGTATAAAAATATGTACAGACGAAACAAAATCATGTTTTCTTGAAAGGCTCATCAAATCAAAGAACAAAACTCTATTAACATTACATTAACTCTCTAATGAAACAATGTATCATTATCAGAATGTCAAAAATGTATTATTGGCAACGTCGCACCAATAAAAATAGGACTACGAGAAGGATGTGAGCAATTTTTAACAACAACATTGGAACACAGAACTAAGTCGATACATGTATGCACACTTGAAATATCACACCATGAAAATGCATTATTGGCAACGCTGCATAAAGAAAATTATTTCTGCCGCCAAACAGAATCATCTTTCCTTAAAAGGCTTTTCAAATTAACAAAAAAAATTCATGAACATTTCATTCAATCTCCATTGAAACTTTGTATCGTTATCAGAATGTCGAAAATGCACTATTGGCAACGTCGAAATGAATAAAAATAGGAGTACAAGAAAGATGTAAGCATTTTTTAACAACATTGGAACACAAAAGTAAGTCGATCCAATTAATGCACATTGCACACTTGAAGTATCACACCATGAAAATGCATTATTGGCAACGCTGCATCAAAAAATCCTCTTTCCTCGAAAGGCTCTTCAAATGAAAAAAAAAAACTTCATGAACATTTCATTCAATCTCCATTGAAACTGTACTATGTAATGTTATCAGAACGTCGAAAATGTATTATTGGCAACGTCGCACCAATACAAAAATATGAGACAGTACAAGAAGAATGTAAGCAAGATGATCAAAATTCAGTCCGTTGTATAAATTTACCAATAGTTATTCTGAACACATCATAAGAGCGACTTTATGTTGCCTTTTGGAGGATACCATTTGATTTCCAATGTGAAATTCCCAACTGAAGGGGGCGGAACCTTTCCCCTTGATTTCAGTCAAAATCCTTATTTGAAAAATACGAACATGTGATAAATCAATGGACATGTTTTTTGAGATGCTGGAAATGAATATGGCGTTCGTTTTTCAGCTGGATCCAGTATAAACTCACTTTGTACACTTCAAAGGAAAACAAAAATTTTTTTCAACATTTAATTCTCTTATCAGAACCCAGATGCAAATTAACTCACCTACATACAAATTATAAGAGAAAATTCACTTCACAGCCCTACTTCAGTTTACTCAGACCAGCTGCCGGAGTAACAATATCACCATTTGCATTTCGAGAGCCAACGTAACTTTGTAAATTTATCAGAGCTGTCTTGCTGACATAACCAGTAAGCAAATGACTAAGCCGAATAGCATAATCGTAATATTTGTTTCCGATTTCTCGATTGTTATTTGTAGAATCGATCAACTTTTCCGCTACTCTCGAAAGGCTATTTCCTGGCAGGTGTAGCAATTCATCAACAAGCACCATAGGAGTATTAGTGTCTGACAAAACATCCGGTGAGAAGAACTGCGATATTTCAGGATCGAGTGAGTTAATATCTGGTAGCCGAAAACCACGAGGACTGGTTTTCATTCTTTTCTGTATTTCAACCATTGATGTGTGCACACTTTCGAGGTAAATAAAGAATCGCAAGAGCGATGATAGAAGTTTGGCGTATGGTAAATAATCCGAAGGGAATCGAATCTTCGCATTTGATGACATAGCTTGATCTACTTTCGAGATCAAGGAATATCCATCTAATGTACGTTTGAATGAATATTTCATCGTTTTTCCCAACAGATAACGAAACGGATCAGCTTGGGTGAATACATCGGGTGATAGAAGATCGCGTAAACTTGATGAGAAGTCTTTTGATGATAAAGGTTCGATATTAGTTTCGGTCTTCTTGGAGTCTACTAGGGAGTTAGCGTCAGTTTTTATGCAAACGATGAGGTTAGCCTGGAATTACAAGTAAGTTTTTGATCTTTTTCAGACACTGACACGTCACATTGAAAATAAGATTCATCTCGAGCAAAGAGTGAGCCTTGTATTGTGAAGTCGAATTGAATTTTTTGTTACACTTACACTTAATCAACATTTTTTACCAAAAGCCATTTTCAGTTCTAGATTTTAAGCTGACGTCATCTCATGTTTTTAGTACGTATATCATCAACATCAACCTGAGAAGTGACAAAAGCTTAAAATCATTTACAAAAATTTGGGCAAAATTATTCAAAACTTATCACAAACGAACATAAAATTTCAATTCGATCACATTGGTTCGTAATTTGCAAGAATGTTATCATATCTATACTTACACCAATTAGGATTGCCAAAGTTGCACGTAACATCGAAGAGGTAGTCATAGTTCGTTAATTTTTTTCAACAGTTTGCAAATACGATGAACGAAAATTTGCCGAAACTATGTGAAAAACAGCTAAAAACTGTTGATTTTTATATCGTACAAAATACGCAGTACTCGTCGATTTCTAGGAAAAACGATTCTTTATTTCATCAATTTGCCATCGCGTTATTGCCATTTTTATAGGCAACACATTTTCAATTCACTTTGAAGTCTTCAAAAATGAAAATTTACAATGCCTTTGAAAGTTCATACTTCATAGTTGTGCCGGAAATCCATTTTCATGAATTTTAAACTGTCTCCTTTCCCCCTCCCCGTTACCAAAACACATTTATTTTAATTGGCTGGTCAAAAATTCTCAAATTGAGCGAGTTTTCTTAATTTTCAAAAGCCTTTTGGGGCACACAACCTCCCATAAATTCTTCAGTTCGTTTCAACGCCACCTTACCTTGAAATTCTTGTAATAACGTTCAGAGAAAAAGTGCTTCAACTTTTCAGCGTTCTTGAGAAGTTCAACGGATGAATAAATTTCAACATTTCAATTTTGAAAGGTCAGACTAAAAAATTACACCGTATAAAATAATGTGCTAGAAAGAAATTGAATTTGATTCATCATTCGCGTCAGAAATTAAGAACTTTCTTAAAATCGTTTTGAAAACGAAATATAAAAATACAGACGAAAAACAAACATATTTTCTTAAAAGGCTCTTCAAATGAAACAACAAAACTCCATTAACATTACATTCATTTTCCATTGAAACTATGTATCGTTATCAGAATTTCTATAATTGGCAACGTCGCACTAATAAAAATAGGAGTACAAGAAAGATGTAAGCAATTTTTAACAACATTGGAACACAAAAGTAAGTCGATACAAGAAGTATGCACATTGCACACAGTTGAAATATCACACCATGAAAATGCATTATTGGCAACGACGCTGCATAAAAAAATTATTTCTGGCGCTAAACAGAATCATATTTCCTTGTAAGGCTCTTCAAATGAAAAAAAAAAAACTTCATGAACATTTCATTCAATCTCCATTGACACTTTGTATCGTTATCAGAACGTCAGAAATGTATTATTGGCAACGTCGCATCAATAAAAATAGGAGTTCAAGAAAGATGATTGCATTTTTAACAACATTGGAACACAAAAGTAAGTCGATACAATTAATGCACATTGCACACTTGAAATATCACACCATGAAAATGCATTCTTGGCAACGCTGCATCAAAAAAATTATTTCGTACGCCAAACAAATCCTCTTTCCTTGAAAGGCTCTTCAAATGAAGAAAAAACTTCAAGAACATTTCATTCTCATTCAATCTCCATTGAAACTGTATTATGTATTGTTATCAGAACGTAGAAAATGTATTATTGGCAACGTCGCACCAATACAAATATAAGTACCTACAAGAAGAATGTAAGCAAGATTATCAAAATTCAGTCCATCGTATAAATTTACCAATAGGTATTCTGAACACATCATAAGATTGACTTTATGTTGCCTTTTGGTGGATACCACTTCTAAAGTTAAATTCCCAACAGAATGGGAAGGAACCTTTCCCCTTTATTTCAGTCAAAATCATTATTTAAAACGAACATGTGATACACTAATAGGCATGTTTTTTAAGATGCTGGAAACGAATAGGGCGTTCGTTTTTCAGTTGGACCCAGTACAAATTCACTTTGTTCACTTTAAAGGAAAAAAACAACAAATTTTGTTCAACATATAATTCTCTTATCAGAACCCGGATGCAAATTAATTCACCTACATACAAATATTAAAATACTGTTCACATCACAGCAATCCTACTTCAGTTTACTCAGACCAACTGCAGGAGTAACAATGTCACCATTTGCATTTCGAGATCCAACATAACTTTGTAAATTTATCAGAGCTCTCCTACATGCATAACCACTAAGCAAATATCTGAGCTTAATAGTATAACTGTAGTAATAATCATTTCCGATTTCTCGATTGTTAAATGCAGAATCGGTCAACTTTTTCGCTACTGCCGAGAAGCTATTTTCTGGCAGGTTTAGCAATTTATCAACAAGCACCATAGGAGCATTCGTGTCTAAGAAAACATCCGCTGCGAAGAACTGCGATATTTCAGGATCGAGCAAATTGACGTTTGGTATCCGAAAAATACCTCGACTGGTTTTACGTTGTTTCTGGATGTCAACAATTGATTTGTGCACACTTCCGAGGTAAACTATGAAAGGCAAAAGCGATGATAGAAGTTTGGCGTAGGGTAAGTAAGCCGGAGGGAATCGATTCTCCCCATTTGATGATAAAGCGCTATCTATCTCCGAGATCAAGTAATGTCCCTCTAATGTTTTTTTGAACGAATATTTCATCGCTTTTCCCAGGAGGTAATGAAAGGGATCAGCTTGGGTAAATACATCGGGTGATAGAAGATCGCGTAAACTTGATGAGAAGTCTTTTGATGGTAAAGGTTCGACATTTGTTTCGGTCTTCTTGGAGTTTGCGTCTGTTTTTATGCAAATGATGAGGTTAGCCTGGAATCACAAATAGATTTTTGATATTACTTAGGCACCGACGACATGTCACATTGAAAAAAAATTATCTCGAGCAAAGAATGAGCCCTGTCCAGTGAAGTCGAATTGAATTGTTAGTTGAACTTGCACTTGATCAACATTTTGGAAAAAAAAAATACCAAAAGCCACCATCAGTTCTAGATTCCAAGCTGACGTCATCTCATGTTTTTAGTAAGTATATCATCAACATCAACATGAGAAGTGACAAACACTTAAAATCATGTACAAAAGTTTGGGCAAAATTATTCAAAACTTATCGCAAACGAACATAAAAGTTCAATTCGACCACATTAGTTCGTAATTTGCAAGAATGTCGTCTATACTTACACCAATTATGATCGCCAAAGTTGTACGTAGTAACATCGAAGAGGTAGTCATATTTCGTTAATTTTTTTCAACCGTTTTCAAATACGATGAACGAAATGTTGCCAACACTTTGTGAAAAACGGCTAAAAACTGTTGATTTTTATATCGTACCAAATACGCAATACTCGTCGATTTCGAGAGAAAACAATTTTTAATTTCATCAATTTGTCAACTGGTTATCGCCATTTTTATGTGTAATGAATTTTCAATTCGCTTTGAAGTCTTCAAAAATGAAAATTTACTATTCCTTTGAAAGTTCATACTTCGTAGTACATATCTGAAATTCATTTTCATGTCACATTCAATGGGAGACTTCGAGATTGCGACGTGCGAGTCACCATACCTCTCAGTGGTGAAATCGAAAATTCCGTTGAAACCAATACTGAGAACAGCGATGCGAAGGGAAATGAAAGCACTCGACGCGAAAGAAAAGTACACCTTCTACATCAAAGTCATGAACTGTTACACCAAAATTGAAGCCAAACAATTTGCCGAAATCAACGCCAAAAAAGTTGCCAAAATCATCGAATAGTTCCTTGTTTGGGAATGACGAGTTTGATGATGCTAACGAAAATTACAACGATGAAAGTCAAGACGATTCTGTTCGTAATACAGAATTGACTGAATGGCAATTATTACATGACAGAAATAATTTGAAATCTGGAGACGTCAACGACCTCGCTAATTGAGTTGAAATCGAGATTTACCTGGCTGAATTTGAAGCTTCATCAAATTTGTACGCAGAAGCTGTTCGAAGCCAAGGTCGTTCCAAATGGAAAAACACTATGGATACCTCGAAGAAATCCAAAGCTGCTAACAACGCGGCAAATCTAGGTTCTAGACCTCGGGGAAAGCTATCAGACATGGATACATCTGATGTTTCCTATCGATCATTGATCTGCAGTACACACGGCGAGCTGCTGTACGTCACTAGAGACACACACCTCAGCATTGAGATCTCTGGAAAATCTAACCATTGAAGACATTGGCTGTATGAAACGCGTAATTCGTTACTTGTTCGGTATGATTGATAGATAGATGAAGTATTTCAGCTGTGCTAATTTCGCCGGATAACTGAGTACGTTTCACTCAACAACTGGCGTACCCATAGAAAATGCCGACATATATAGCAACATTGTGGATCAATAACCCTCATAGAAAATCACTACTAGTGACTTCAAAAAATTACTAGCGTTTCTGAAAAGGTTACTAGCGATACCAAAAGCGTTACTAACGCTTGTACTGACGCTACTAGCGACCAGATCGATGCTACTAGCGATCAGCTTGGCGCTACTAGCCACTGACTCGACGTTACTAGCGAATGATTTAACGCTACTAATGACCAAGCCGACACTAGTAACGACTGAACTCACACTACTAACAGCTATGGCAGGTACCTACTACCTAGCAATCGGTGAAAATTAAATTAAAGAATTACCAAAAACCATGTGTTTTTTTTAAATTATGAATTTTGAAAAGTTTCCGCTTGGGCCAGATCATTTTCACTTTCCTTTTCCTTCCTCCGACCAAAATTAGATATGTAGTAGCAAAATTTGCTTATCACATCACAAATAATGCTGTTTTATTTTTACTTAAGAATTGTCAATTGTCAAGAGCTTTTGTTGTGGCTTGCTCAGTTGCTCGGGCTCCATTTATATTTTTAAAATTTGGAGGGGGAGTGGAGGGGAGGGGAATGGAAGAAAGTCCATGATTTTTCCGAATAAAGCCTAAATTCCAGTCGAAAAATGAAAAACAATTCGAGGTACCAGCTCCCTTGGAGGGGGAGAGAAGGGGAGAGGAACGGGAAAAAGTTCATTTTTGCAAATAGAGCCTAAATTCCAGTCGAAAAATAAAAAAAAAATTTCGAGGTACCAGCCCCCTCGGAGGGGGGAACGAGGGTAAGGGGACGAAGAAGGGTCCATTTTCGCAAAGAAATATCAAATACGAGTGTATGATATCCATTTAATTTTTATCTAGAAATATTAACACACCAAAAACTCAGTTTTAATTTTGTAAAAAATCATCAAACTTGAAATTTTTATAAGTCCAGAGTGCTAAAAAGTGCATATTATACTTAAATGTTTCAAACTCCTCATCTTCCAACTTCCTCAGTGGCCTAGTTGGTTAGGCAGGAGACTAGAGAGTGAGGGATCGCAGGTTCAAACCCCACCCCAGGCATGAAGTTTTTTTTTTGTTTTCAAAATTTTTTGGGGAGAATTCGTTGTTCTAGAAGGGTCTACAAGTAAATAACTGCCATTAACATGTTTTTGTCATGATTTTCAGTGCAAAATGCGCTTTGCGCGTGTCACTACTATTGACAAACGTTACTAGTCATTAGTAACGTCTGTCAGTAGTAATGACGCTACTTGCCAAAAAAGTTACTAGTGTTTTTTTTTAGTAATGACGCTAGTAGTGATTTTCTAAGAGGGAAATGACAGCAGTTGGTATCTGACTTGAGTTGCATATCCGAGCTGATCACTGCTAGTGTATAAGCATCTTTAACCTGGACCAAATTTGAGAAAACGTGATTGCCTATAGTTTATATCTCCATACACCCCTCCAGGTTTTCTTGTTGGAAAGAAGAATGGAAAACGCCGACCTGTATTCAATTATCATAAACTCAACCCGATAATGATAAAGAAGAATTTTCTGATACCAAACGCCGACTAACATCTGAGTCTTATATCAGATGCTCAGTTATTCTTGTTATTCGATCTTGCATCTGGTTATTTGCAAATGCCATTATCGTAAGCCCCTCAAGAGAAAACCACCTTCATTACACAGAATGAAAGTGGCGAATTCACCGTTTTCCCGAAAATTTCAATGCGAAAGGTCAGACTAAAAAATTACATCGTATACCTATGTGCTAGAAAAAAGTTTAATTTGATTCATCATTCCCTTTGGAAATCGAGAACTTCCTTAGAATCATTTTAAAAGGACTTTATACATGAAAAAATCTCGAGACGCAATTGCATGGTTCAAGCTGATATTCGAACTGAAATTCATCACCAAAAATATTTTCAATTCCTCTTCTTCCAATTTATTAAAGCTCCACAATGAAAACATAATATAATGTCCCAAAACACAGCATTTGACTCCGTTTTTACATATATGAAAACTTAAGAAAAGGGTCAGATATGTATTTCAATTTGAAGTTTCAGATTCAGTAAAAATTTGGTTAAAAGCCAACATTTTCAAGAATCGACAAAATTCATGTGCACTAAGTATTTGAAATGAAAAATTCTTTTATTTAGGGTGAAATAAGAATTTTAAAAATCATACCCAAAAAGATATATATACATGAAGAGTGATATTCCAAAACTCGCTTTGTCCATTTTTATCGAAGTGCGTTTTTCAGCAGTACCTGGCAGATGAAGTAGTAACTCACATTCCTACATCATCAACCTACCAAAATGAGGTGTTAAACTCACCTAAATAGCCAATTCACTAAATATTTTAAAAAAAATAATCTTCCAAAACGCGCTTTATCCATTTCTATTGAAAATTTTTTCAGCAGTATTTAGTGGATGAAGTATATACCTACACTCCTACTTCATAAATCCACCCAAATAAAGTGTTAAACTCGCCTAAAAAGCCAATTTACCCTTTTAAAGGGAAACTGTTTTTCCTCTTTCCTGAAAAGTTGTGAAAATGGACAAAGCGAGTTTTGGAATATCACTCTTCACATATGAAAATAAATTAATTAATCTTCTACAGAAACATTCAATAGAATTTTGAGCCTTGGACATCTAAGCTCAACTTTTTAGCCATCCAGCAATGTATGTTTAGTTTTCTAAAATTATTCAAAACTCCAAAACGAAAATGCCTCCACCTCCTTCCTCCCCCTCACTCCAAAAAAAATGTAAAAATCAACGAGATCAAATTTTCTACAGAAACGATGTTTAATTGAAAGAAAAAAAATCTGCATTAATCGAACAAAGTTGCCAATAATTCACGTTCACTTTCCAGAATTTTTTCAATAATAAACAATTTTTGCAATTTATTCAAAAATATTTTGAGTTTTTGATTTTTTCCCATTTTTTCTCAAAATTGCAATTTAATTTTCTCCGGTACACATTTTTTCATATTTTTTCAAAAATATTTCGCGTTTTTGAATTATTTACTTTTTTAACCTTTTTTTGAAAAAAAGTCAGACATGAAAAACATGCTATCATCTTATTAGTCTCCGTTTCGGGTCTATATTTTTTTTTGTTCCAATTTCAGTTTCAGCATCTACTGAATTTCATTTTCACGCAACTTTCATCACCAATTTTCTCAACTTCGGACAACTTACCGAACTTCTACCCCTCCCCCTCCCAAACTACTCCATTTTTGTTCAACAACTTACGAAACATAGGTGAAAGAGAAAAACAACTAAAAAAAGAGAAAACTTAATTAAAATTGTCAAAAACTTCAAACGCAGACATCTGTTCATCATTCATCAGAAAATTGGTTCGATAAAAACTGCATAAATGACGCGTTCGACACATTAACAATAAAACCAAGTACGTAGTGTTCCCTTTTTAGTTATTCGAACAAACTGTAGAGCATTCGAAACCGTATAATCCAACGGATATTTTCACCAGTTTCTCTCAAATTACCGCAATCTCACGTACAAGTTGACATTGCATAGAAAATGCTGGCGATTATGGCAACTTCATCCCGAATATATCCAGTTCTAATAATTTTCATGGGAGTAAGTACTAAATAACATCCTTGCTACGTGAATTTTTGAATCTCCTCGTGTTTGAATTATTTCATCCAAGCTACTGCAAACTAGAATCCTTCATTTTGAGCAATCACTCCAATAAAGCATAAAAATTCACTACTCGGTGTAATATCTACGTATTTCAGACAACCTCGATCATTGGCATAAAAACAACCGAAGCAAACGTCGTCGAACCCTTATCATCGCAACACTTCTCGCAAGAATTACGCCAACTTCTATCGCCTGATATCTTCATTCAGACTGATCCGTTTCATTACCTGCTCGAAAAAGTAGTCAAATTTTCAACTTTGGAGTTATATCCGATCATCGTCGAGGTAAACCGCGATTTGAATGCACGTGAGAAGGTACAATTTCCCGCGGATTACCTGCCAAACGCTCGACTTTTACGGACGCTTTTGAAATTCATCATTCATCTGCACGGTGTTCGAAGAGGAATTTACCAAATCCAAAAAGACAAAAAAATCAAACCTGATTTTCAAGAATTAGATGCTCGCACCCTGGATCCTGAACTATCTGCCTTATTTTCATCGGATATTTTATCAGATGCTTATCCTCCGTTAGTGCTCGTTGATAAATTGCTGGTCTTACCGGAAACCAGCTTTGAAAGAATAGTGAACAAGTTGATCGATTGTTTAAGAAATAATCGCGTAATCGGAGATCACTATTACTCTTATACCGCTTCTCTGAGAGAATTCCTACGAAATTTTGCACCGTCGACAACTCTGATAGATATGCAACGTTACATCGCTGAAATGCAAGTGCCCTAACTGTCAAGTCCACCTGCAGTCAGTGGTCAGTCAGAATGAAAAGTACTAAAGTAGTAGATCTAAAACGCGAAAGATGCATAGCATAAGTTTCAAATAAGAAAATTAATACAAGTTGAGTCAAAAATGTGTCGGTTTTTCTTCATTCATTGAACGGAATTAGCGGCATGTGAAAAGAAATTTACCCCCCCCCCCCTCCTCTCCACTCCAATTGAAAACATCAGAGGGATCAACCGAACCATAAAAATTGGCCCATACATCACGATTCTACAGACTCGTCACAGCAATTTAAAACATCAAACACTCAAAATGATAACTATTCATCGCCATTTCCAAAGACTTCAAAGAGAGCACCTATTGATCGTTGTCATTCGAAAATTGTTATCCATAAAAACGAATAATGATGTTTTGACAAATCGTCGACATCAAGGTATCGTTCCTCATTCAATTTGACAACGCTTCGACGTATAAAAAACAAAAAAACTATCACCTCGTTCACAGTTAGATCATCGCGAAGCCTCATACAAGTTTATATGTACAATAAGTTGAAAAAAATCGACGATAATGGCACCTTCGTGGACAATTCATGGAGCTGTAGCAATCTTCTTCGGGGTAAGTTGACAACACTCGAGCAACTTGACCACATAATCGAATTGAATTTCTAAATAACCTATCGACAATCTCCTTTAAATTCCAGATAAACCTAATCGTTGGCATCAGAACAGACGCCACCTCCTCACTCAACTCCCAGGCAATCAAACCAAATATCGAACCTTTATCACCTGACAACTTCTCGCAAGATCTACGCCAACTTCTATCACCCGAAATATTCACACAGTCAGATCCATTCCATTATCTACTCGGAAAAGCGATAAAATTACCATACAGGGTAATGGATAAAGTAAACAAGGAGATGGAAAACCATTTTCAAACGAGCAGTGAGACGAGATTTCCTCCAGCTTACTTGCCCTACGCTAAACTTCTATGTTTACAAATGGATTTACTTTCTGACCTGACTAATTTGCAATTTGGAATTCGCGATATCAAGAAATACAATCCTCCGTTTCCACTACCGGATATTCAGTCAGTCGATACTGAAATATCGAGTTTATTTACGGCGGATATTTTCTCAGACCCTAATCCTCCGTCGGTTCTGGTTGATAAATTACTAGCTTTACCGGAAAGTGGTTTCGAAAGCGTAGTCGAAAAATTGGAGTATTCCGCGCTAAATATTCGTATTATTCAGTATTATTATTACTGGTATTGTACTTATCTAAAACAACCTTTTAAAAGACCACATGGTTGGACAGCTTTGGTAAATTTGAAAAGGTATGTTGCTGAAATGCAAATAAAGCTTTAATCCATTCTGTATAGTTAATCATAGTGAACAGGAGTAAGGAATTTTATCCCTGAAGTACCAACTGAATAGAAATTCATCAACGAATTTTTCCCCACTTGAACTCTTCACTGCAAATAAAATTCGATAGGCCTGTTGATATTTCTAAAAATGAATCGATTGGATTAAGATAAGATATTTAACAATTAAGATTATTAAATTTTTTTGTTCGTAAGAAATACATTTCCAGAGTGTCTACTAAAATCAAAAAAGCAAATTTCTCGCCTTTTTCTTGCTTTTTTCTTGCTTCCAAAAATGAAATTTCTTACCCTCTTCATATTTACGCATAGATAATCTTCGCTAACCCCTCTAACCCCCCCCCCCCCAACAAAATTTCTCAAAAATGTATTATGAAAAAATAGTAATAAATAAACTAGACAGCTAAGCAAAGCTTAGCTGCAAAGTGTGCGTAGCTAGCTGCCTTTTCTACAGCTATAACCGTTATTACATCTAGGTAGTGCATAAGTGAATCAACCATGTCACAGTGACGAGAATTTTTGAAACTCTCACTGCTTCAAAATAATAATTGTTTTTCAGTGTTTTCATATTTTCCAAATTACAATAGGTACAAGGTATTTCAGAATAATTTATAAGCTTGTATTGCTTCTAAATTAAAAAATTTCTAGTTGTTTTTCATAGTTTGCATTGTTTTAAAATTTACAAAATTTCAAATCGATTTCCCGAATTCCCCATCGCTACAATTTCATGAAGTTTTCAATAAATTTTCAGAATTTTGCATTGCTGCTGAGTTAGGAAATTTGCAATCAATTTTTAGAATTCACATTGCCTCTAAATAGTCAAATTTTGAATAATTTTTCAGAATTCTTATTGTCTTTAAATTAAAAAATTTCAAATTCAATTTTCAAGTTCATATTGTCCACAAATTGTAAAACGTTTACTCAATTTTTGGAATTCACATTGCCTCCAATTTTTCAGAATTCTCATCTTCTTCATAAATATTACAATACTTATTTCATATAATTTTCAAGTTCACATTATCTGCAACTTACAGAACTTTTAATCAATTTTTGGAATTCTCAGCGTCTCTAAATACAAATTTTCATATTATTTTGTTTAGAATTTCTATTGTCTTCAAATTTATAAATTTTCAAACCAATTTTCAGAACTTGCTTTTTATTCTAAATTAAGAATTAAATCTTATAAAATATGTTAAGAATTTGCATTGCCTCTAAATTACACAAAAAAAATATGGGTAATTTTTACAAAAAAATTTAACTAAATACTAGTATTTAGCACAATTGAGTACCAGATCCCATTCAATAATTTTTACTGTAATCGTATAGTAAAAATTATCATTTTAATAAATTTTGCTATAGGTACCAATAGTAAAAATCATTTTGTTTTAATAATTTTTACTAAATCATGATAATAAAAATTACATGTTTCAATTGTACAAAAATTAGTTTAATTACTCATTTTGAAGTAATTTTTAAATTATTAGTAAAAAGTTAAAAATTATTCATGTCAAGGTAATTCTTACTATACTTATGGCTATAGGTAGACAAAAAATTAATGAAATGAATTTTTAGTTAGCAAATATATCATAATTCATAACTCAATTTCAGCATTATTTTTACCCCATTATCATGCACCTACTACATAGGTAACTCCAAAGCATTTACCTATCCAATTTTCCTACGAAAAATCTGTCACCTACCTACTTACCTCACGGGGTTTCGAACCTGGGTCCCTAAATTTCCTATTCCTACCTACATGCCCTAACCATTCGACTACGAGCTCACATGGTGGGTTAGGGCATTAAAAGAATATATTTGTTGAATAAACGCCCCACCAAACCACTCCCACTTGGAATTTACAGCTAACAGACCGGGGGTGTAACAGGGTACAATGAAACACAGCTGGTGATGGAATAGACTGGGGGTATAGCAGGGTACAATAAGCGGCAGGTGTTCTACAAGTCCCCTTTTCCCTTTTTTAGGATTTAATGCATTAAAATAATGAACTAAAATTGCAATTACTCAGCAATTACCCATCCGAATTGAATGAAAATTAATCTATTCCCTCCGCCTTAATGATTCTCAAATGGTGTCCAATAGGTACAAAAAACGGTTGGATAGCTTAAGAGAACATTCATTGTAATTGAAATTTCAATTTCTCAAAGCGAAACCAATAGTGTGCTACGCACACTAAAAAACGCAATGAAAACAAACGATGAGGCAAGTCTACTGAAGTGAATTCAATTCTATGAAAAGTAAACTCGAATGCGGATCGAAGTCGTGTTTTTTTTAGGAGGGGGGAGTATGATGTCATTTTTCCAACAAAAAATTGTTATTTTTCCTACAACAATCAAAATTTTAACGTGCTGAATATCAGTGACATATACAATTACAGGATCAAACCATGAAAGAGCTTAGGTATATTTTTATTTGTGATTGAGGGGAGAGCAAAATCAGAATTTTAGACACGAAAAATCGACATTTTAG
Organism: Planococcus citri; assembly: GCF_950023065.1. Classification (NCBI taxonomy): domain Eukaryota; kingdom Metazoa; phylum Arthropoda; class Insecta; order Hemiptera; family Pseudococcidae; genus Planococcus; species Planococcus citri. The sequence goes on from NC_088681.1 coordinate 13,116,190, forward strand.
ATTGTTTTCAGAAGACCCTTCACAATGAATTATCATTTTATTGAAATGAAGTTGAAATTACTGCTCGAGCGAAGCGAGAGCGAAAATTTGTTGAAAAAATTGTTGTGAAAAACGAAAAAAAACAACCATTTTGTATGCTATATTTTACATTTTCATCGGAGCGCAATAATATCAACAATTTTGAAAAGTTAGTCGTTCTGTTCAAAGAATAAAAAATTTGCACTTTTCAAACCTATTTAATTTTTGAATTCTTAAAAGTTTTGAAAATACTATCTTGAATGGCCCGAGCGAAGCGAGGGCAAAATTTTTGGAAAATTTTTAATTCAAAAAGTAGAACAACATCAATTTTAACAAAATAAAAACTTGAAATTTTGCTGGGATAACTTCAATTTTTCAGAGATTTTTGATGTGATTTCTTGGAAATTTTCTTGCTTTTCGAAGGAATTTCTATACTATTTTCTAACTTTCTTGCCATCCAAGCGAATTTCTCGCCTTTTTCTAACTTTCTTGCCTTTTTCTTGCTAGTAGACACCCTGATTTCGTTATACTTGATTTCAAAAATATTATTTTTTCTGAACTGATCAAGTGAGTCACTTTCACTCTCAGTCTTTTTTACACAATGTCAGAATCTTTCAATAAAACCATTTCCGTTCACTTTTCTCGGTTCTCCAGATCAATTTTTTTAAATCTCTCAAATATCAACTAAGATGCATAGTGCATACAAAATAGCATCACGAGTGGGGAAAGGGGTTGAATTTTTTCTAATTTTTTTCAAACGTCACCATCAGCGAATTTCATCGAATAATCCACAAAATATTTTGGAACACAGTGGTGCCAATTTTTTGATCATTACGTACTGCCAAAAATCAAAAAATCGAGAAAAATAGCTGAAAACTTGACGAAATTTTTTGGATTAATTGAAATTGGCAGTTGTGGTGAAAAAATGTGTACTAAGCTATAAGTTTCAAAATACTTCCCCAGTTTCAGAAATGATGTTTTTCAATATTTCGACATAATTAATGCAAAATACAATATCTATTTGTGACGAAACAATGAATTTATCCAAAAATGAGAAATTTGCAAATTTTCAACCGTTTAGTAGAAGAACAGAAGTAGTAGAATCCTAAAAGTGCAGTCTCGGATGTCAACGAGGAAAAAAAAAGTAACCAAAAAAAATGACAAAACATGAACGAAACATTTCAAATTTTCAATACAGAAAAAACGTTATTTTTAATTAAAATCTAAAAACAGCGAGATTTTTTGGACAACAAAGTGAGAATTTTCGCAATATTTCTGTCAAAAATCGAAACTTTGGACTAATTTTATTTGAAAAAAGTTTTTTGGCAATTTGTGGCAAAAAAAACGACTTAGGCCAATTTTGGAAAACAGCAAGTCTTTATGCAATTTTGGGAAAAACATATATTTACTTATAGTAGCAATTTTGCTGAAAAGTGAGAATTTCAAAGTCTTGCTCATGATTGCTAAAATTTTCAACGTCTTGATTGAGTTTCACTAGTAAATTTTAATTTGAATATTTTGTTAGATTTTTTTTTACGTGAAGTATATAAATAAATTTAATTAAAATGGCCGGTCATCTTTTTATAATTTTCTTTCTGCTTCAAATATGTATAATGTCTTGCTCACTTTGCTCACGTTTTTCAACTTTTTTGGTTTCCAAGTTACCTTTTTTTTGAGGGGGGAGAGGGGGTACTAGAACGAGCCCTCACAAGAGAAATATCCCAACTGGTACAAAAATTAAGAGGAACCCCGAAATATACCACCAGCCAAAATTTCAAATGCTGAAATTCATTTTTCAATTTTTGGCAAATTTGAAATTTTTAAAAATTCAAAGGGCCAAAAAAATTTGAAAAAATTAAAATGTTACCAAATTGGCCTAGAAATCTGAAATTTGGTTAATACCCTATTTTCGACCTGCCGAGTCGATTGGCGACGGTTTCGAACCGTTCTGGAGCCTCCAGCAGATTTTTGGTTTCTCCAGTTTTCGATAAAACTCTGTAAATAGAGTGAAAATGAAACTCTGCACCTATAAACTCGGAGTCATTACTTTTGTGACCCCTTCGATAATTTTTGCGCCGGTTCAAATCCTAAATTTTCTCCAGTAATTATTTTTGAAAAAAAAAAATGCAAAAATCGCCTTTCGCGAACGCCTTGACAAAAAAACTGAAAATTGGATTGTATTTCCGACCTGCCCAATCGATTGATGATTGTTTCGAAGCGTTCTGCAGCCTCCAGCAGATTTTCGGTTTCTTCAGTTTTCTAAAAAAGTGCTCTAAATACGGTGAAAATGAAATTCAGCACCTATCAACTCGTTCAAATCCAAAATTTTTTCCGGTGATTATTTTTGAAAAAAAATCAAAATCCGCCGTATGCTCCAGAATCATTTTGAAACATCACTCCATTGCCTTCAGAGGTCTAAAATAAGGTACATACCAAATTTCTGCATTTTTTTGTTCACACATTCGCGAAAAAAACGATTTTTTTTTTAAATAGGTAATCACTGGAGAAAATTTTGGATTTGAACTATCATCGCAACACTTCTCGCAAGAATTACGCCAACTTCTATCGCCTGATATCTTCATTCAGACTGATCCGTTTCATTACCTGCTCGAAAAAGTAGTCAAATTTTCAACTTTGGAGTTATATCCGATCATCGTCGAGGTAAACCGCGATTTGAATGCACGTGAGAAGGTACAATTTCCCGCGGATTACCTGCCAAACGCTCGACTTTTACGGACGCTTTTGAAATTCATCATTCATCTGCACGGTGTTCGAAGAGGAATTTACCAAATCCAAAAAGACAAAAAAATCAAACCTGATTTTCAAGAATTAGATGCTCGCACCCTGGATCCTGAACTATCTGCCTTATTTTCATCGGATATTTTATCAGATGCTTATCCTCCGTTAGTGCTCGTTGATAAATTGCTGGTCTTACCGGAAACCAGCTTTGAAAGAATAGTGAACAAGTTGATCGATTGTTTAAGAAATAATCGCGTAATCGGAGATCACTATTACTCTTATACCGCTTCTCTGAGAGAATTCCTACGAAATTTTGCACCGTCGACAACTCTGATAGATATGCAACGTTACATCGCTGAAATGCAAGTGCCCTAACTGTCAAGTCCACCTGCAGTCAGTGGTCAGTCAGAATGAAAAGTACTAAAGTAGTAGATCTAAAACGCGAAAGATGCATAGCATAAGTTTCAAATAAGAAAATTAATACAAGTTGAGTCAAAAATGTGTCGGTTTTTCTTCATTCATTGAACGGAATTAGCGGCATGTGAAAAGAAATTTACCCCCCCCCCCCCCCTCCTCTCCACTCCAATTGAAAACATCAGAGGGATCAACCGAACCATAAAAATTGGCCCATACATCACGATTCTACAGACTCATCACAACAATTCAAAACATCAAGCGCTTAAAATGAGAATAATTCATCGCCATTTCCAAAGACTTCAAAGAGAGCACCTATTGATCGTTGTCATTCGAAAATTGATATCCATAAAAAAAAACGATTAATGATGTTTTGACAAATCGGTGACATCAAGGTATTGTTCCACACTCAATTTGACAACGCTTCGACGTATAAAAAACAAAAAAACTATCACTTTGTTCACAGTTATATCATCGCAAAGTCTCATAAGAGTTTATACAAAAAGTTGAAAAAAATCCACGATAATGGCACCTTCGTGGATAATTCATGGAGCTGTAGCAATCTTCGTCGGGGTAAGTTGACAACATTCTAGCAACTTGAGCACATAATCGAATTGAATTTCTAAATAACTTATCGGAAATCTCCTTTAAATTTCAGATAAACCTAATCGTTGGCATCAAAGCAGACGCCATCTCCTCACTCAACTCTAAAGCAACCGAACCAAATTTCGAACCTTTATCACCAGACGACTTCTCGCAAGATCTACGCCAACTTCTATCACCCGAAATATTCACACAGCCAGATCCATTCCACTATTTACTCCAAAAAGCGACAAAATTACCATACTGGATAATAGAAAGAGTAAACAGGGAGATGGAAACCCATTTTCCAACGAGTAGTGAGACGAAATTTCCTCCAGCTTACTTGCCCTACGCTAAACTTCTATGTTTACAACTGGATTTACTTTCCGACCTGACCAATCTGCAAATTAGAATTCGCGATGTACAAAAACGCAATCCTCCTTTCCCACTACCGGATATTCATTTACTCGATCCTGAAATATCGAGTTTATTTACGGCGGATATTTTCTCAGACCCTAATCCTCCCTCGGTTCTGGTTGATAAATTACTAGACGTACCAGAAAGTAGTTTCCAAAGTATAGTCAAAAAATTGGAATATTCTGCACTACATGTTGGTAATATTCCATATTATTATTTCTGGTATTGTTGTTTTCTAAAACTACCTTTTAAAAGACCACATGGTTGGACAGCTTTGGTAAATTTAAAAAAGTACGTTGCTGAAATGCAACAGCTTTAATCCTGTCCACTTCTTCAGTTAATCATGAATCAAAAGTCATCAACCAATTTTTTCCCCATTCGACCTGGCCTGCTGATTTTCCTAAAAATGAATCAATTGAATTAACTAGTGTAGGTACCAGGATTAAGATAAGACATTTAACAATTAGGTTGATTAATTTTTTTGTTTGTAAGAAATATATTTTGTTATACCTACATACGTACTAAACTTGATCTCAAAAATTTTATTATAATTTTATTTGTTTTGAACTGATCAATTAGCTCACTCTCAGTCTCTTTTTAAAAAAGTGTCAAAATCTATCACCGCAGATCAATTTTTTTCAATTTTTCAGATCCTCCAAATACATATGTATCAGTAGATATAAAATGTATTTCCTGGCACTGGAGTAAGAATTCTTACAATACTTTTTTAGATTCAAAACTATGTGAAGGTTTATGTGAAATTTTTCACATAAGTTTTCACATACTTTTCATTCAAACAAATGCAAAAATTCATTCAAAACCTAAACATTTCAAACAAATGCAAAAATTCATTCAAAACCTAAACATTTCAAACAAATGCAAAAATTCATTCAAAACTTAAACATTTCAATGAAATGCAAAAATTCATTCAAAACTTAAACATTTCAAACAAATGCAAAAATTCATTCAAAACTTAAACATTTCAATGAAATACAAAAATTCTTTCAAAACTCATTGAACTGTAAAAATCATACAAAACTTTAACAATTATACCACTAGTTAAAGAAAACGTTATCTCTAATAAAGTGGTAACACAAACACCAACACCTTTATCATAGAAACTGATTCTTTTAACTAATGAATTTTTTCCACTGTGAACGAATTTTTTTGCATTTGAAGTACACCATCTTTTAGAAATTGATCCATTAGTTAAAGAAATCAATTTCAATAATAAAATGAATAACTATAATAAAATGGATAACCAAGCACCTTTAAGAACATGTGAGAAGTGTATGTGTAAAATTACATACAAGAACTATGCCAGACATTTAAAAACAAAGAAACACAATGAAGTCAAGATTAATGTGAAAGAATTAAAGAAGGAATTGAAGTGGTATGGAATGAAAAATGTTGATAAAATGAAAAAATCAGATTTGTTAGTGAACAAAGATAAAATCAAGGCTATTAATATTGATAGAGAAAAATTGTTGAAATTATCAAAAAAGAAATTGATTGAGTTTATTCAGGATAACAATTTCAATATTAATAAACAGTTGAGAAAAGATCAAATAGTAGAAAGGTTACTCGATTTTCACTCAAATAAAACATTACCTCTGCCCAAATGGGAATTTGTGGATGAAAATTTTAAATCTAGACATGCTCAATTTGATATGAAAAATAACTGGGGAATTAAAGATATAGTAAAGTTTCTAAATTTTATGAAAAAACATGTTAGTTCTTTACTTCAAGAATGGATGAAAAAACATAGAGGGATTAAGGTGAATATTTGTGTTTCGGCAACTTATGAATGCATTCGAGGAGATGAAACAATAATTGCAGATATACATTTGCAAGCTGAAAATGATACATTCACTAATCGAAGTGAATTAACAAAAGGTATTTCCACGTTTATGAAGACTGTACTTGATAGACATGAAAAAATAAATGAAAAATTAGTGGGTAGTGATTGGTATTTAAAGTTAATCAATAGTTTTAGAGTAAATATAAACAAATATGATCCACTTAGAGCAGGTTCCTATATTGATCTTCCAAAAACTTTAAAAGATAAGAAAGCAATCATAAATGTTAAAAATAATGATAATGAATGCTTTAAATGGTCACTTTTAGCATGTTTATATCCTGCAAAAGATAATCCACAAGAAATAATAAAGTACAAAGCATATGAGAAAACTTTTGATAAAGCTTTGAAAGATATTGAATTCCTAATTAAAATTAAAGACATAGAGAAATTTGAAAATAAAGTGAATGAATTGAAATTGGTAGAAGGTGGATTATCTATTAATGTTTATCATCATGATGATCGTTATAAAATTTATCCCTTACATATTACTAAAGAAGAGAAAACAAAACATGTTGATTTATTGTATTTATGTGAAGAGAGTAATGATAGAAATACTCACTACTGTTGGATTAAGGATCTAACAAAATTGATTAAAAGTCAATTAACCAAAAACACTCAAAAAATACATTTTTTGTGCAAAAGGTGCCTTTGTCATTTTTACAGTGAAGTTAAATATTTAGAACATAGAGAAAGCTGTAAAGTACATGATCCAGTTGCAGTAAAACTTCCTCTTAAAAGTGATAACATTTGTGAATTTACAAACTATAATCGATCAATGAAAATTCCTTTCACAATAATAGCTGATTTTGAGTGTATACTTAGAAAACTTGAAAAAACTAAAGTAGAGGAAGATGCTAAAACACAAAAAATTCAAGAGCACGTACCAATTAGTTGTGTTTATTACATTTTATATGAGAATGGAGAAATATCAGAGAACATGTTTGAATATTTTGGAAGTAATACCCCTCAAGTATTGTGTGAAAAATTATCAGAAGATGCAGTACGTATTGCTAATGAATACATATATAATTGTAAAAAAATGAAGAAACTGACCAATATACAAAAATGTGAATATAAAGAAGCAACAATATGTCATATTTGTGAAAGAAAATTGAGTGATTTCCCACCTATGATGGAAAAAAATATTAATAAATTGAGAAAAGAAATAGAAATTACTTCAAATATTTTAAAGTATCATGATGATCAAACACTGACTGATAGACTAGAGAAATTAGAATTAGATTTGAAAGAGAAATTAGATGATGAAGAAAAAAATAAAAAGAAAGTTCAGGATCATGACCATATAACAGGTGAATATAGAGGTGCAGCTCATAGTCTTTGCAACTTGAATTACAATGTACCTAGTTTCATACCCGTCTTGTTTCACAACTTTTCTGGTTATGATTCCCACTTATTAGTAAGAGAATTTGCTGGAACTACAGATGATTTAAAACTGATTCCAAATAATGAGGAATCTTACATCAGCTTCTCAAAAGTTGTAAAGTTTCAATGCTATTCAGGAGAAGAGGGTAAAATAGAACTTAGATTTTTAGATTCGTACAAATTTCTATCTGAACCACTTTCTAAATTGACTAAAAACTTGGAAATGTGTCATTTCAAAAATTTGAAGAGATGGTTTGATAAGACAGTACCATCTGGAAATGATTCATTGTTCAATTTGTTGACTGAAAAATTGGCATACCCTTATGATTATATGGACTCATTAGAAAAATATGATGAGGAAGAGTTACCATCTAGGGAGAATTTCTACAATTCCTTGAATGATGAGCATGTAGATGAAGAGGAATTTTTACGTGCTCAAAAAATTTGGGAACAGTTTAACATTAAAAATCTAAAAGAGTTTACAATGTTGTACAATAAAATTGATGTACTCTTGCTAGCAGATGTGATTGAAAATTTCAGAAAAACTGCACTTGAAATTTACAAGTTAGATCCACTTTGGTATTATACTACCCCCGGATTTGCTTGGGATTGCATGTTGAAAACAACAAAACAAAAATTGGAATTGATAACTGATGTAGACATGTTGTACATGTTTGAAAATGCCAAGCGTGGTGGAATTTCCCAATGTTCAAATAGATATGAAAAAGCCAATCATAAGTACATGGGTGAAAAATTTGATAAAAATAAAGAATCAACATTCATTCAGTATTTGGATGCAAATAATTTATATGGATGGGCTATGAGTAAACATTTACCATATGGAGGGTTTTGGTGGGCAAATCCAAACGATTTTACTTACAGTAGAATTTTGAAAATGAGAGATAACCAAAGCAAAGGATATCTGTTTGAAGTTGATTTAAGCTATCCAGAAACATTACATGATTATCATTCTGATCTACCTTATTGCGCAGAAAATATTATTGATGAAAATAGACTTCCTAAATTATTCACAACATTATATGATAAGAAGAAATATGTTTTACATTATTTGAATCTTAGACAGGCTCTTGAAGCAGGTTTGAAATTGGAAAAAATTCACAGAGTTATTCAATTCAACCAATCAGATTGGATGAAAGTATATATTGATAAAAATACAAAGCATAGACAAAATGCAAAAAATGAATTTGAAAAAGACTTTTTTAAATTGATGAATAACTCGGTGTTTGGTAGAACAATGATGAATGTGCGAAATCATGTGGATATAAAATTGATTAGTGAAGGTAAAAAATATACAAAGTATGTTTCAAAACCAAATTTTGTAAAATCAACATTTTTTGCAGAAGATCTTGCAGCTGTTCACATGAAAAAAACTCACATCAATTTCAATCAACCAATTTATGTGGGTGTTTCTATTTTAGATATTTCAAAAACATTGATGTATGATTTCTATTATAGGTTGAAGAGAGAATATAAAAATGATGTTAAACTTTTGTATACTGATACAGACTCATTAATTTTGTCAATAAAAACGCCAGACTTTTACAGTGATATGAAAGGAATGATTGATGAATTTGACACATCAGACTATCCTGAGAATAATATATATGGTATTCCTCAAGTTAATAAAAAAGTTATTGGTAAATTCAAAGATGAAATGAAAGGAAAAAGTATTGAAGAATTCATAGGGTTAGCTTCTAAATTGTACTCCATCAAAGTATTTGAAGAAGATGAAAAGAAAAGAGCAAAAGGAGTGAAGAAACATGTAATCAAAAATCAAATCACCCATAATGATTATAAAGAATGCTTAGAGAAGAAAATAACAAAGAGTTTCAAGCAGAAAATTATACAAAGTAAAAATCATAATATTTACACATTTGAACAAGATAAAAGAGGTTTATCTCCATTTGATGACAAGAGATGTATATTTGACAATGAAACTTTACCTTGGGGACATTATAAACTAGAAGTAGAAAGACAGAATTTTATCACACATTTGAAAACTCTCTCTTCACTAATATAAATAACTTTGGTTAAAATTTTTTTTTCCTTATTATAAAATAATAATATGATCAATAATGAAAAGGGGCATCTTAAATTATTACTCTCTCATGTAAATTGGTATGATGTTTCAAGTAATCAGGAACTATCAGAAAATTTAATCAGAGAATTCAAAGACAAAGTATATTGGTTTGCAATTTCAGTTCATCAAAAACTGTCAGAAGATTTCATTAGGGAATTCAAAGACAAAGTATATTGGTTTGCAATTTCAGTTCATCAAAAACTGTCAGAAGATTTCATTAGGGAATTCAAAGACAAAGTAAATTGGGAAGAAATTTCACGTTATCAAAAACTATCAGAAAATTTCATAAGGGAATTCAAAGGCAAAGTAAATTGGGAAGAAATTTCACGTTATCAAGAACTATCAGAAGATTTCATCATGGAATTCAAAGATTGTGTAAATTGGCATTGGATTTCAGGTCATCAAAAACTGTCTGAACATTTCATTAGAGAATTCAAAGATCAAGTAAATTGGCATTGGATTTCATGCCATCAAAAACTGGCTGAAGATTTCATTAAAGAATTTAAAGACCAAGTATGCTGGGAATGTATTTCATGGAGTCAAAAACTGTCTGAACATTTCATTAGAGAATTCAAAGACAAAGTAGATTGGAAAGAAATCTTAGAAAATCAAGAACTATCAGAAGATTTCATATGTGAATTGAAAGATTGGGTATCTAGGAAAAAAATGTAATAGTTAAAAGAATTGTTTTCTATAATAAAATGAGTTCTATTATAGAATTGGATAATTTTATAACAAATACTTTAAGGAACAATATTCAATTATTTCAAGAATCTAAGCAAAGAGTGAAAACATACAACATTGAGGATGCTCTTTCTCCTGAAGTTGTGAATGATTTTAAAAACATGGACAAGTTTCAATTTTCAGAAAGCATATTGATGTTATATTTGAGAACGAGAGAAAACTTGATGAAAACAAATGTGAATACATATTTGAATGAAATGAAAAAAATCATTCCTTATGAGATTATGAAGGAAGCTTCACAGAGATTTGGTCTCATATGCAATGTATCAAAAAAAGAGTATTATCCATCCAAAAGGTGTCAAAACTGTGGAAGTACTCGAGAATTTTTCAAAGATCGAGATAATATTTTAATATGCAAAAAATGTTTTGCCGAGGTAATTCACTACAAACATAATTCTAAACCTCATTGCTTCAAGAAACAAAATTCAAACTACAACAGGTTAAGTAATTTCAAAAAGTGTTTGGAGAAATATCAAGGAAAACAAACTGATTTTATAAGTCCAGAGGTTTATATACATTTACAAGAAGCTTTATCTACATTTGGACAAGTGAAAAAATCAACTGTTTTTTATTTCTTGAAAGAACTAGGTTATCATAAACACTATGACGATTATATTCTAATTCATTCTAATTTAACAGGGCAGAAACCAAGTGATATTTCCCATTTAGAACAACAACTTCTAAATGATTTTGAAAAATTTTCCAATCAATTTGATTTGATAAATAGCCATAGAAAAAACTTTATAAATATGAAATTTCTTTTACATAAATTAATGTTGAAAGATGGTCACAATTTTGATCCAGAAGATTTCATTTCACTTGGCAACAAGAGGGAATGTGATGAAATATGCAGAAAAATATTCCTTTCTTTAGGATGGAAATATTCATCTAATTAACTGCTTTGTTCTTTTAGAACACTGTTCTAAAAGATATTACCACTTTTTATAATTTTTTGTAACCACTAAAGCTGTATAAAACTCATTGTTTGGACTCACACATCTGTACGCATTTTGATCTGTAAAAGTTAGATTTTTGATTTCAATAAACAAGTCTGTGGTACGAATTCGCTCATTAGAAATGATGGATTCATTGTTATAATTGAACCACTTATTATTTGACTGAAATTTCTCAAAATTATAAACACATTCAATTTTTGTATTGACTCCCTCTGTTTCCATAAGCAATTTTACCCAAGTTTTTGTCACCAAATGCTGTTGACTCTTTAAATTTTGCTGCGACACTACCAAATAATCATAGTAATAGTTACTTGAAGATTCACCAAATTTTTTTGTTCTAATTCGACACATGTATTGTCCTTCATTTATAACTTTCAAAAATGATACAACCTCAACCTTTTTCTTCGATGTTGAATTCAAATATTCAAATTTATTGATACTTAAACGTTCTGGAATGTCAAAAGGAACATCTTTAAGCCATTCCAGCTGATACACAAATTCTTGTTCTGAAAATGTAACATTACAAAATAGTGTAACCCCATCATTGTTGACTATTTTTTGAGATCTGAAGAATAAATCATGTTCTTGTAAAGTTGATACAAAAAGGGTAAACAGAATAATACCAGCACACTTCATTTTATAATAGGAAAAAAAATTTTTCTACTATAAATGAGCAATAATTACAATTTAGTAAATGAAAATGTTAATATAAGAAAGGAATTGAAGGCAATGTATCAGGCAAGTAAAGCAGGTAAAATTTATAAGCAAGAAGTATTAGAAGAACAGTTTAAACCAATCATTACACCACTAGAAAAAATTAGAAACCAAATAACTCAAAATGTTCCAGAAACCATCCAAATACCTTCCCAAAATCTTCCAGAAACCTTCCCACAACCTACCCAAAATATGCTTGAGTGGAATAGTTCTCATGAAAATGTTCTTGGCGAAATAGCAAAACAATATTTACAATTTTATGCTGCTGATGATAAAAAAGAAATTTGTGATACTACTTTTGGGATTCGATATGATCCAGACATTAATAAATGGATGATTGGCAATGAAGAAATTACTTTTAATGGTAATAACATCAAGTTTAAAGGTGGTATTGAATTTAAAGGAACTCATGGTTTATGGCAGTTGTTGACATTAAAAAATCCAGATCCAAATGAGTATGATTCTGAAGATTTAAAGGATTTTTGGAAAATTATTGATAAAACCAGTAGTTATAAACAAAATAATAATCCATCTTCCAGAGTGAAATCAAGTTGTGGAATCAAATACATTTCTGTAATAAAACCTTTACTGGATAAATATCTGAAAAAGGGGGGAGGGTTGTATCAAAGTGATAGCATAGATAGTTATCTAGAAAAATTAATCACAATTTACTCAGAGATTCAAAAAGGATCTTTAGATGGTAAGGCAATAGTACCAATTTTAAATCATCTCAAAAAAATGAATTTGTATGCCAACACATCTGGGGATAAATATATTTATTGGGATAACTTGCCTGAATTGTTTGATAAATTAGTTGTTTTGTATGGTGAAAAGAAAGCTGGAAATTCCAACCCTCATTTAAGAAATGAAATTGTTAGGATTTTGCAAGAACTTAAAGAACTTTGAAAAAAAAATTTCCTATTATAAAATGAATAGTGACTCTCCATGTAGTAGTGAAGGAAATAATTCTAATACACAAAGTGGGAGAACAAGCTCCCAGCATCAAAATATGAAAACATGTATTTTCTTGATGACGATTCTCTTGAAAAGTATTTGGAAATTTAGAAAAAAAGTGATTAGACGCAAAAAGAAGAAATGATATTTTTTTTTCTGTAATAAACATGAATAGTAACAACTTTAAAACTATATTGAATGACAAAATTCGACAAAGAATTCCCAAGGTGATGTTTGATGGTGAAGTGAAAGAAGGTAGTGGTATGTTGGGTACAGTTGCAAATTGGGCAATAAAGAAGCTTCCATTACCTCCCATGCATTTAGAAGATCATAATTTTACTGGACCCTGGACAAATCCAACTTTACAAATATTGAAAGGAGTTGAACCAAGAAATAAACTGGATTATGCATCTAGGAGACATGATGTTGCTTATGAATTGATGGAAGATCCTGCTGAACTTCATGAAGCTGATTATATATTACAGAGAGAAGCTTCAAATATTGCACGTGATAAAGATACAAGTAAAAAATTGGAAAAACAAGCTCAGCTTGTGGATGCTGCCATGGGTGTAAAAAGGTACTTTGGTACAGGTATGAAAAAGGAAAATTATGAAAAAATTCCTGTCAATTTAGATGAAAAAGAACAACTGTTAATTCTAGAGGGAATAAAGTTAGGGAAACCAATTACTTTAAACTTGGATCACAAACAATTGATTCGAACAAAAAACAGTGTGATGAAAGAGACTTATTTACCAGTGACAACATATCAAAAGAAGGAAATCAGTAAAGCGCGTACTAAAAAGAAATCAGTCAAGATAAAGTTGTCTGCAAAACAATTGGAATTTATCAACACAAATAATAAAACTGGAGGTTTCTTACCTGCTCTAGTTGCTGCATTACCAGCTATAGCTGCAGCATCATCCATAATTAAAAATGGTTTTGATGCCTATAGCAATCATAGAGCAAACAATCAGTTAGTTGAAGAAGTTAAAAAAAGATATAAAGAAGAAAAACCTCTTCACAAACAACTAACTGATATACTAGAGGAACCAGTAAAGTCTGGTACAGGTTTGGAAAACAACGAAAAGGTTTTGCAATTTATAAATAATTCTAAAGATATCAAATTAGCTATGAAGAAAGTAGGAAAAGGATTATATTTGAATCCAGCTTCTCATCGAAAACCTGTTGAAGGTGAGGGGTTATATTTAAATCCAGCTTCTCATCGAAAACCTGTTGAAGGTGCTGGGGTTAATGTGAAAGCAAAAAAAAAAAAAGAGGAAGGGAGGTTAATAAAAATTCCTATTAAACCCTTATCCAATATGGAACTAGAATTATATGCAAAGGAATTGTGTATACCTTATTTTAGGGGAGTGTTTATGAAAGATCAACTACCAAAACAAATTGGAAGAAATGAAAGCATGATTATCAATTTAGATGATTCTATTGGACCGGGATCTCATTGGGTTTGTTTTTTCAAGAAAGATGATTATATAATTTATTTTGATTCTTTCGGTGAAAGACCTCCTAGTGAAGTACTAAACTATTTTCAAAAGAATGTATATTATAATGTTGACCAAAAGCAAAATTTCAATCAAGTTATTTGTGGACATCTTTGTTTGAAATTTTTAGCTGAGTTCTAAGTATTTTAAGAGAATTTCTCTTAAAATTACATTTCTCTAATATCCAATGCTACATAAATTTTTTCATCACCAAAATCCAACAGATTACCATCTTGATCTACAATCTGAACTACAATTTCCCTGAAAGAATGTGTATTTATTTCATAGTATAAGTAGTGATACGGGATTATCCAATATTTTTCACCTGTTGGAGCTGACCAGGGGTGGGAGTATATTACACCACCTCCTCCTTCTCCATTTTCATAATTTGTATTCACTAAATTACATTTTACTTGAATAGCAGTAAGAGGAAAAATGTCAATCATTCTATCTGAATGATGTGTTACATCTTTTTCTAAAACCCTTTCACTATAACCCAAAACTCTACAAATAGAGTTGGGTACACTAAAGTCAACTTTTTTACCTTCAGATATTATCTTTACTTTATGAGTATATGGTGTCAAATTCATTTTTAATTTATCTGCTGCACACCTTCTCTCTTTAATTGCTTGTAAGATATCTTCTACTTTGTACTTATCTCCAGGAATGTGAATGTAATGACGACACTCTTTATCTAATAACTTATCTAGATGTAAATCTTCCCTTTTTTGTATTATTGTATTTAGTTTATCAAATTCCTTTGCTTTGATTGTACTCTCTAGATTATCCACATCATAAATTCCTTCTGGAACTGGTATCATCTTCTTTTCATCTTCTGAAAGATCAAATCGTATATTTTTTCTCTCAACATTATATAAAGAGTTGAATTTTTTATCTCTTATAGCGTTGATAATATCCGTAACTTCGTAGGCACCTTCTGGAATATAAATTTCCTCGTGATTTCCTTGATCATCTACAAGATCAAGCCTGTTGTTATGTTTTCTTACATTCATTAAAGAATTAAAGAGACTAAGAATGAGTAAACAAACTCCATAGAGTTTATTAGAACACAGATTAACTCTATTTTTAAATATTGTGTGAATGTAAGAAGATAAAGTTTCTCCTTTACGTTCGCCTATTAAATCAAATCTCATATTTATAATACAAAAAAAAAAATCCTAATATAAATGAAGAAAAAACGTATTATAAAAGTAGTTAAAAGTGATATACCTATTGAAATTGAAAATTATGATTACAAGGAGGTGGGTCCACGATATAATAGAAATTTTCCAAATGTAATTCGAGCTGGTATATTTGGTCCATCAGGTTGTGGTAAAACCAATCTTTTAATTCAAATTCTAATGGAAATAAATACATATACCCATATTTATCTTTGCTCAAAAACATCTCATCAAGAAAAATATATTCGATTGAAAAACATAATAGATATTATCAACAGAACATCGCCAGAACAGAACATTGGTTTTAGTACTATATTACCTCAAGATTTGAAAGAACCTGAAGAAATGAAACCAAATTCAGTTATAATTTTTGACGATGTTTTGACAGACCCTCAAGATAAAATAGCAAATTTCTATCTGAGAGGAAGACATTACAATATTTCTTGCTTTTATCTAGCTCAATCCTATTCAAAATGTCCAAAACAATGTATAAGAGATAATTTTAATTTACTGGCAATTTTTATGCAAGATCTTAGAAATTCGAGACACATTTACGATAATCATGTCTCGCATTTAGTAACATTTGATGAATATTTGGAAATGTGCAATATTTGTTGGAAAACTAAGTATGGCTTTCTAGTAATTGATAAAGATTGTGATAATGTGAATGAAATTTTTAAACAAAGTTTTAAAGGATTTTTTTATATACAATAAATAAATGGAAGAAGCTAAAGAATTACATGCACCTATTAGGAAAAAATTTTGTAAAAGAAGTATTGTAACCAAAGGTATTGACGATTTATGGGCAGCTGATTTATTAATTATGGACAAATATTCCAAAGAAAATGATGGTTTTAAATATATGCTCAATGTTGAAGATACATTTTCTAAATTTGTATGGATTGAACCTTTGAAGAATAAGTCAGGCAAAGCAGCTACAGATGCTTTTGAAAATATTTTGAAAATCTCGAAAAGAAAACCCAATTTACTTCATGTGGACAAAGGTGGGGAATTTGTAAATCAAACTTTCAAGACAATGTTGAAAAAACACAACATTAAAATGTATCATACCAATAATGAGGAAAAGTCTGCAATAATTGAACGTTTCAACAGAACATTAAATCAAAAGTTGAAAATTTATTTTGAGATGAGGAAGAATTTCAGATGGATTGATATTTTACCTAAAATACTAGAAGAATATAACACAAAAGATGTTCATAGAACTATTGGTATGCCACCTATTAAAGTTGATAAGGATAATGCAGAAGAAATTTTGATGAAATTTAACAAAAATAAACCCAAATGTAAATCGAATCAGAAATTTAAGCAGGGAGATAGAGTTAGAATTTTTGCATATAAAAAAGTTTTTGATAACAAGTACAAGAATAACTGGACTAAAGAAATTTTTGTAGTTGATGAAATATTTCACACAACTCCTGTAACTTATTCTATTAAAGATACTGATGGTGAAGAAATTGAAGGGAAATTCTATAATAAAGAACTTTTAAAATCCAAGTTTTAATAAAAAAAAATTTTTCCTATTATAAATATGATACAAAATTACATTGAAAGTGAAGACTTTGTAGTCTACAGACCCTCTCCACAAGATGATATAAATAAACCAAACAGTAAAATTCGTATAAGAACATACAATGAAGATGTCATTACCCATCCACATAGAAGTGGATTACTTGTGAAAGGAATTGTTACAGTGACTAAAAATTCTGACAAGAGTGCTGTAGCAGAACTTGATTTGAAAAAAATATCATTTGTTACTAATCCACTACCACATTTATTTTCAAAAATTGAATATTTGGAATGTGATAAAATAATAGATTCAGTTGAAGAGCCAGGTGTGGTTACTACTATGAAAGGAATTGTTTCATTTGGTTCTGATTCGATTTACAATGATGGAGGCTGGAATATCTCCTCTCCAAACTCAAATGTTCTGAACAAATCTGGGTATTTTACTTTGTATGATTCTTTAGAAACACTATTTGGTTATCATGAGGATCACAAGGATTATGTATTTCACGTCCCACATGAATTAAGGTTAACAAAAACCCATCTCAATAATTATAATAATATGTTTCAAGTTGATAGTACTTTTGCAAATGAACATACTATTACTATAAAATTTACAGATGTTGCACTAATAATGTCACAGGTAAAATTGAGAAGAGAAATGGAAAACAAATGTCTAAAACAAATACTGGCTTCAAAAGATTTACCACAAATTTTTAGACATTGGGGATATGAGTTTAAAACTGGTATAACAACAAAAAAGTATACATGTGAATATACTTGTGATGGGAATCCAATATTTATTCTTATTGGGATGCAAAAAAATAGAAATGATAACATCAAAGTGGATAATAGTCAATTTGATTTATGTGGCCTTGAAAACGTTCAAGCTGTTCTCAACAATAATGAACATTATCCTAAAACTGAACTAAATATAAATAGTTCAGAAAATGATTATAATAAAATTTATCAAATGTTTAAAAATTTCAAACTAGCTTATTATGGTAATGAAGGGAAACCAATTTGTTCTTTAAATGATTATGTCAACAAATATCCCATAATAGCTATTGATTGTACCTGCCAACCTGAAAGCATAAAGGAGAGTACCACAAACGTAAAATTAAAATTTAGATTCAAGGAAGCTCTTTCTGCTGATACAGTAATACACATTGTAACTATTTATAATGTTGTTTCTACTTATAACCCTTTCACAAATAGAGCTGTTGTAAATTAATCTTACATCTTTTATGAAAAAATTTTTCATAAAAAAGTTTTTTATTCACATCATTAAAGTCTGACAATATGAATATTACTTGAGTCTAAGTTACATAAAATATGTTCAATTAAGCCTTTTGAAATATTGCGATTTACTATGTCTTTAAGTTCTTTTGGTAGTTTTTCATTTTCTGAAATTGCGCACTAATTTACTTTGTCTTTGAACTCTATTATGAAATTTCCTGATAGCATCTCATGCCTTGAAATTCCTCTCCAATCTACCTTGTCTTTGAATTCCCTTATGAAATCTTCTGATAGTTTTTGATTCCATGAAATCCAATGCCAATCAACTTGATCTTTGAATTCTCTTATAAAGTTTTCTGATAGTGTTTGATGTTTTGAAATCCATTTAAAATCTACTTGATCTTTGAACTCTCTTATAAAGTTTTCTGATAGTGCTTGATTTCCTGAAATTTCACTCCAATCTACTTCATCTTTGAATTCTCTTATAAAGTTTTCTGATAGTTTTTGACGCCATGAAATCCTTTCCCAATTTACTTGATCTTTGAATTCTCTTATGAAATACTCAGATAGATCTTGATATCTTGAAATCTTTTTCCAATGTACTTGATCTTTGAATTCTCTTATAAAGTTTTCTGATAGTGTTTGATATTTTGAAATTGCACTCCAATCTACTTCATCTTTGAATTCTCTTATAAAGTTTTCTGATAGTTTTTTATATTCAGAAATTCCCTCCCAATCAACATAATCTTTTATTAATTCAAGGTGGCTCTTTTCAATAGTGTTCATTATTTATTTTATAATAGAAAGAAAAAAAATGTCAATTTGTTTTAATCAAATGCAAAAATTTCTCTTCAATAACTACCTCCACATGTGGTGGGTGCATTAGTTAAAAGAATCAGTTTCTATGATAAAGGTGTTGGTGTTTGTGTTATCGCTTTATTAGAGATAATGTTTTCTTTAACTAGTGGTATAATGGTAATGTTGTGATGAAATTTTTGCATTTGTTTGAAATGTTTAAGTTTTGAATGAATTTTTGCATTTGTTTGAAATGTTTAAGTATTGCAAAAAATTTTGCATTTCATTTCAATATCTAAGTTTTGTAAATATTTTTGCATTTGATTGAATGAAAAACTATGTGAAGGTTTATGTGAAATTTTTCACATAAGTTTCCACATACTTTTGAATTTAAAAAGTATTGTAAGAATTCTTACTCCAGTGCCAGGAAATACATTTTATATCTACTTGTATCTACTAATAAAGATACACAAGTGTGGAAAAGGGTCGAATTTTTTTCAATTTTTTTTTTCAAATGTTACCAGCTACGAATGTCATGAAATAATCCACAAATGTATTTTAGAACACAGTGGTGCCAATTTTTTGATTATTATTAAATCAAATACCTAATCGAAAAAAATTTATTTATTTATTTATTTATTTATTTATTTATTGAATGAACAAAAAGAAATGGCCATTCTGCGTTTAGACGTCTGTCATATTTGATTGTCCAAAATTCAAGAACTCTAGATTATTACATAAAGTTATCGTAATCAAAATCTTTTTTTAGAAAATAATTATTGTGATCTACTTGAATTTGAGATATTGTACAATGATGTAATCAGGGCCAGACCCATAGAACACGTGGTCTACCGAGATATCCCATTTTAGCGCCCCTGATTTTGGGCTCCTCAATTAATCAGCCAAATTTTTTCTCCCATTTTTTAAAGTGCAGGACACTGAGCATAAAAATTCATTCAGAAATTTTTTAAGCGGTCCAGTTTTTACCTCATCGATCCAAATTAGTCACGGCCTACCGAGATTTTCTCAGTAACTCGGTGGGTGGGTCTGGGCCTGGATGTATGTAATTCAAGAATTTAAGATGTATATTTACTGATATCAAGTCACTCATGTACCTAATACCTTGTGACTGTTTAAACAATATTCACCTAAGTATATATATATAGATTTAAACTTAGTCATTGTGGTGCCCGGTTTTGGGCTTGTGGCGCCCAAATCGGGCACCACAAGGTCTTTTTATATAAAACGATGCAGAATCGAGTGAAATGCACTCTAAGGTGAAAAAAAATATTTTGAGGCAGGCACCACAAGTACCAAGTTCATGTATCGGGCACCTCTATGACTAACTATGATGAAAAATCCAAACTGCACCAAAACACATTTATCATACATATTGTTGCTTTATTAGGAAAAGGTCGTATCTACAATTTTTATAAAAAATGAGATAGTGGTATCATTGGAAAGAGAATTTTGTCCTCTACATGATGCAACACTTGAAATTGAATTTTGATGTTTTTTGTTCTCGTAATAGCCGAAAACAAATGGTTTTAAATACACGTTTTCAAAACTGTTACAATGAAAAGGTTCTAAATGATATTGTTTCTCAGATTGAACCTATTTCTTTTGATTTTTGTAATTTGTTGGTAAGAAAAGTCATTATAAACAAATAATTTCACGTAATTTCACTGATAAATAAAATTGCAGAAAATCAACCTCATCACCTTAAGGATATCGTTCCTGTGTATTTCTTATGGGTTTTTGATGAAAAAAGCTTGACTTAAGGTGAAAGTTCCTTTGTTGAATTTTACTTTTTTTAGTTCAGAGTTCCTCAAATAAAAAAATGAAAAATCAGTGCTACCAGGATGTTTATTTCGAAAATTAGCAGGAAAATGATTGCAATAACCAAATGTTCTCTTACCTCATCTAAAACTATCAAGTGTACTTGATAGAATGCTCTTTAAAAATTAAAATGGGTTTTCTGAGAAATCAACTTTCATGTAGTTACGACCTTTTCCTAATAAAGCAACAATAATGTGATCCTCTATGTACACGGGCACCACAATTACCATAAAAGACCTGGGCACCACAAGGTACTAGGTACGTGTATTCATAGGTATATAAATAAAGCAATCTGTTATAAAAGGTAGTAACATTTAACTTGCACGCAATTAAGATTGAAATCTCACTAGTAGGTCCAATACGTGTCATCTACACAGATAGTATATTTCTTCAACAGGATTCAAAAGATTTTTTACTAATACATTGTCGTGGTTAGAAATTCATTCTTGATAGATGTTACTTCTTGTGGATATTGTTGATTTCACACTAGGTATTTCAAAATCTTTGAGAATTGTGTTGTTCTTCACATACCACGGTGCGTTTATAAGTTTTCTTAGAATTTTATTCTGGAATTGTTAGATAATCAGGATATTGGATTCACTAGCCGAACCCCATAGTTCAATACCATAATATGACCAAATTGGTTTGAATAGACATTTGTATATTAAGATCTTGTTTTGTTGGTTCAGCATATTAGTTCCAAGAAGCCAATAAAGTGATCTGAGTTTGTTGTCTAGTTGAGTTCTCTTCTTCAGAATTTGATCTTTCCATGTGAGATGGTTATCAAGGTGTAATCCCAGATATTTGATGCCGTTTGTTCAAAACTACATATTTCATTGTTATTACTCGTACATTAGTGAGTGAGTTGTTTTGACCATTCTTCTGGTAAAAAGAACGTAGCACGATGTTTCACTATTGATTTTGATTCTCCAAGTCTGGCACCATTTGTTTATTGCGTTTAAGTTGTTTTGTAATTTGTCCATTGCAACATCTAGATCAAAATCTTGTCCCTATAGACAAGAAACACGTGTTTCAGTCTCACTTTTCAGCTATTACACCCACATTTTTCCAAATCCGCTTCCTTGTTCTTCCTGAAACCGGTTTTGTTGAAGTAGCCTGCATCCGCACTGCGTTTATACCATCCCACACTCCAGGGGGTGTTTCAAAATACAAATTCCACACTGTGTTTACACCATTTACGCGATTATGCTGGGTGTAAACGCGCCAAAAAACGCAGTCTCATTTTTACGCAGTCTGACTGTGTACTTCTTGTCAATAGGGATGTGAGAATTGCAGTATTGTCAGTAAATATAGCCATTGTGATGTCACTTGTCAAAGGGATGTCACCTGTATAGAGAAGATAGAATATTGGGCAATACACTTCCTTGTCGTACTTCTGCTCCAATTGTTCTGAAGTCTGAGAAAGCATAGTCATATTTGACTCTGAATTTTCTATCACTTAGATAGTGAGCTGTGAGCCAGAAGATCATATATTATGTCCACAAGCTGTGGGACTGAAACTATCCCGAAACTGGAACCGACTAAATCTCGATTCAAATCCAATCCAAAGGACCAAAACTGATCCCGAAACCAAAATCATTATTTTTCTTGACCCCAATACCGATATAATTTTGAACCCAAAACAATCCCAAAACTGAAACAAAATCGGTTCGGTTTCGGGATTTCAATTTTTGCATTTTTTGGCAATTTTATTTTGATAAATTGTCATTTTACATCATTTATCATCATTCATTCAGATTATAATGAAAATTCTGCGACAAATTTCGCAAAATATGCATTTAAAATGTTAAACTAATTACACTTTCAGATTCTTCATTTCAAATTGTTCTCCCATTTTTTAGACCCCTTGCAGGATTTTGGGCCGAAAATTGGTTGAAATGAAAATTTTGAAACCCGGAACCGATTCAACCCAGAACCAAAACAATTTTTTCAATCCTGAAACAAATCCCAAAACCAAAATGAAAATTTAGAAGAACAAATCTCGAAACAATTCCAATCCCAAAATTGTTCGAGTCCCACAGCTCAGATTATGTCTAGAAGAGGGTTTTCAAGTTTCATTAAGAGACCAGCATGTCATACATGATTGAAAGCTTGGCTTACATCAAGAAAAGCAGCAGCACAAATTTTTCTAGATTTCAAGTGAATTGTTAATTTTTTCAACGAGACGATGTATTTGCAGAATATAGTATTGTGTTTTGAACGAAATCCGAATAGGTGGTTTGGAATCAGCTTTCTCTTTTCCAGAATTAGCCGTCGCCTTTGTAAAATTAGTTTTTCCAAGATTGTAGATAGGATTGGCAATAAGATAATAGGTCCGTACAATGAGGTTTCATGTTCTGGTTTTCCTGGTTTATGGATAAGAATAACTTTTTTGAGAAATGACAATTTTTTTCAGCGAAGGAAATTTCAATTCTGCAGTTTCCGTCTTCTGAGAGAACAGTATGAAAATAAATTAGGTAAATCTTCCAAAGAAACATTTTTTAAGCTAGACTTTTCAGCCATCCAGCATCGTATTTTTAGTTTTCTAAAATTCAAATATTGAAATGCGGTGATACATACTACATCGATTTGATTTGTAATTTTACAATTACTAGAATTCAAAATTTCAAAACAAAATCGCTTCTACCACATCCGTCCCCCACCCCCCCCCCCCCCCGGTCAAAAAAAGGAGTAAAAATCAACGAGGTCAAATTTATTATCTACAGAAGCAATTTTTAATTGAAATAAGAATATCTGCGTTAAAAATCAAAATTGTGAAAAAAATGAACATAATCAAACAGAATCGCCAATTCACGAAAAATTTGCAGCTTTTTTTCAAAAATGAACATTTTGACAATTTATTGAAAAATATTTTGAGTTATTAAAAATTTACCTAGGTAAACCATTTTTTCCAAAAATATTTTGAATTCCTTAATTTTTTGTGCCCTTTTTTCCCCTTGAGATGGCAAGCTGAAAATGTAAAATTTTTAATGTCTCAAGGAAGGTGTGCTGATGGGTTGCTTTGTCAAACCGAACTCCTCCCCCCACTCCCACTACCCATCAACTATTTCATTTTCGTTCAACAACTTACAAAACATAGCCGAAAGAAAAAAACAACTTTAAAAAAAAGATAAAAATTAATTTAAATTTTCAAAAACTTCAAACGTACTCGTTCATCTGAAAATTTGTTCGATAAAAACTGCATAAATAATGCGTTCGACACATTAACAATAAAACCAACTACCTACGTAATTTTCCCTCTATATATAGTTATTCGAACAAACTGTAGAGCATTCAAAACTGTATAATCTAACGATATTTTCATCAGTTTCCCTCAAATTGCCGCAATCTCTCGTACACGTTCACATTGCATAGAAACGCTAGCGATTATGGCAACTTCGTCCACAATATACACAGCTGTAATAATTTTCATGGTAGTAAGTATGTACTAAATAACATCCTTGCTACGTGAATTTGAAAATCTCTTTGTGTTTGAATTATTTCATCCAAGCTTCTGCAAAATTCGTATTATCCTCCTTTTTGACAATTCACTCAAAAAATAAAGCATAAAAATTCACTATTCTCGGTGTAATATTTCAGACAACCTTGATCATCGGCAGCATAAAAACCACCGAAACAAACGTCGTCGAACCTTTATCATCGCAACACTTCTCGCAAGAATTACGCCAGCTTCTATCCCCCGATATCTTCACTCAGACTGATCCGTTTCATTATCTGCTCGAAAAAATAGCCAAATTACCATTTATGGATTTATACCCGATCATCATCGAGGTAAACCGCCATTTGAATACACGTGAGAAGGTACAATTTCCCGCGGATTACCAGCCGAACGCTAAGCTTTTACGTACGCTTTTGAATCTCATCATTCACCTGGTCAATGTTCAAAGAGGAATTCACCAAATCCAGAGAGACAAAAAAATCAAACCTGATTTTCAAGAATTGGATACTCGCACGCTAGATCCCGAACTATCTGCCTTATTTTCATCGGATATTTTATCAGATGCTTATCCACCTGTGGTGCTTGTTGATAAATTACTGGTACTGCCGGAAAACAGCTTCGAAAGAATAGCAAACAAGTTGACCGATTGTTTAAGAAATAATCGCGTAATCCGAAATCACTATTACTTTTATACCGTTTCTCTGAGAGAATTTCTGCGACCTTTTGGTCAGTCAAAAACGCTGACAGATATGCAACGTTACATCGCTGAAATGCAAGTGCCCAAATTGTCAACTCCACCTGCAGTCAGTGGTCAGTTAGGATGAAAAGAAGTAGATCTAAAACGCAAATGTTGAATAGCCATAGGTTTCTAATAAGAGAATTAATTATACAAGTTGAATTAAAAATGTGTTGTTTTTTAGTGTGCGTAGCACACTATTGGTTTCGCTTTGAGAAATTGAAATTTCAATTACAATGAATGTTCTCTCAAGCTATCCAACCGTTTTTTGTACCTATTGGACACCATTTGAGAATCATTAAGGCGGAGGGAATAGGTTAATTTTCATTCAATTCGGATGGGTAATTGCTGAGTAATTGCAATTTTAGTTCATTACACCCCCGGTCTGTTAGCTGTAAATTCCAATTGGGAGTGGTTTGGTGGGGCGTTTACCAAACAAATATATCATTTTAATGCCCTAACCCTCGTAGTGAATTTGTGGCTGAGTGGTTAGGGCATGTAGGTAGGAATAGGAAATTTAGGGACCCAGGTTCGAATCCCCGTGAGGTAAGTAGGTTGGTGACGGATTTTTCATAGGAAATATTGGATAGGGAAATGCTTTGGAGCTACCTATGTAGTACATGATAATGGGGCAAAAATAATGCTGAAATTGAGTTATGAAATATGATATCATTTGCTAACTGAAAACTCATTTCATTAATTTTTTGTCTACCTATAGCCATAAGTATAGTAAGAATTACCTTGGCATGAATAATTTTCAACTTTTTACCTATAATATAAAAATTACTTCAAAATTAGTAATTAAACTTATTTTTGTACAATTGGTTTATGTAATTTTTATTATCATGATTTAGTAAAAATTATTAAAACAAAAGGATTTTTACTATTGGTACCTGTAGCAAAATTTATTAAAATGATAATTTTTACTATACGATTACAGTAAAAATTATTGAATGGGATCTGGTACTTAATTGTGCTAAATACCAGTATTTAATTAAATTTTTTTTGTAAAAATTACCCATATTTTTTTCGTGTAATTTAGAGGCAATGCGAATTCTTAACATATTTTATAAGATTTAATTCTTAATTTAGAATAAAAGGCAAGTTCTGAAAATTGGTTTGAAAATTTATAAATTTGAAGACAATGGAAATTCTAAAAAAATTAATATGAAAATTTGTATTTAGAGACGCTGAGAATTCAAAAAATTGATTATAAGTTCTGTAAGTTGCAGAATGCAGATAATGTGAACTTGAAAATTATATGAAATAAGTATTGTAATATTTATGAAGAAGATGAGAATTATGAAAAATTGGAGGCAATGTGAATTCCAAAAATTGAGTAAACGTTTTACAATTTGTAGACAATATGAACTTGAAAATTGAATTTGAAATTTTTTAATTTAAAGACAATAAGAATTCTGAAAAATTATTCAAAATTTGACTATTTAGAGGCAATGTGAATTCTAAAAACTGATTGCAAATTTCCTAACTCAGCAGCAATGCAAAATTCTGAAAATTTATTGAAACCTTTATGAAATTGTAGCGATGGAGAATTCGGGAAATTGATTTGAAATTTTGTAAATTTTAAAACAATGCAACCTATGAAAAACAACTAGAAAATTTTCAATTTAGAAGCAATACAAGCTTATAAATTATTCTGAAATACCTATTGTAATTTGGAAAATATGAAAACACTGAAAAACAATTATTATTTTGAAGCAGTGAGTTTCAAAAATTCTCATCACTGTGACAACTTCATTGAAACGGAATTGGCGTTATGTTGAAAGAAATTCAACCCCCCCCCCATTCCCCGCAGCCTCGAATTAGAGACCTCTGACGGATCTCCCAAGTGACGACTACGACTGCTTTGGGAGAAAAAATAATAACTTGGAACTCGAACTAAACTAATCGAGTTTCTCATCCACTGATGAAAGTCTAGCTAACCCTAACCATAAAAATTGGCCCATACATCACGATTCTACAGACTCGTCACAGCAATTTAAAACATCAAACACTCAAAATGATAACTATTCATCGCCATTTCCAAAGACTTCAAAGAGAGCACCTATTGATCGTTGTCATTCGAAAATTGTTATCCATAAAAACGAATAATGATGTTTTGACAAATCGTCGACATCAAGGTATCGTTCCTCATTCAATTTGACAACGCTTCGACGTATAAAAAACAAAAAAACTATCACCTCGTTCACAGTTAGATCATCGCGAAGCCTCATACAAGTTTATATGTACAATAAGTTGAAAAAAATCGACGATAATGGCACCTTCGTGGACAATTCATGGAGCTGTAGCAATCTTCTTCGGGGTAAGTTGACAACACTCGAGCAACTTGACCACATAATCGAATTGAATTTCTAAATAACCTATCGACAATCTCCTTTAAATTCCAGATAAACCTAATCGTTGGCATCAGAACAGACGCCACCTCCTCACTCAACTCCCAGGCAATCAAACCAAATATCGAACCTTTATCACCTGACAACTTCTCGCAAGATCTACGCCAACTTCTATCACCCGAAATATTCACACAGTCAGATCCATTCCATTATCTACTCGGAAAAGCGATAAAATTACCATACAGGGTAATGGATAAAGTAAACAAGGAGATGGAAAACCATTTTCAAACGAGCAGTGAGACGAGATTTCCTCCAGCTTACTTGCCCTACGCTAAACTTCTATGTTTACAAATGGATTTACTTTCTGACCTGACTAATTTGCAATTTGGAATTCGCGATATCAAGAAATACAATCCTCCGTTTCCACTACCGGATATTCAGTCAGTCGATACTGAAATATCGAGTTTATTTACGGCGGATATTTTCTCAGACCCTAATCCTCCGTCGGTTCTGGTTGATAAATTACTAGCTTTACCGGAAAGTGGTTTCGAAAGCGTAGTCGAAAAATTGGAGTATTCCGCGCTAAATATTCGTATTATTCAGTATTATTATTACTGGTATTGTACTTATCTAAAACAACCTTTTAAAAGACCACATGGTTGGACAGCTTTGGTAAATTTGAAAAGGTATGTTGCTGAAATGCAAATAAAGCTTTAATCCATTCTGTATAGTTAATCATAGTGAACAGGAGTAAGGAATTTTATCCCTGAAGTACCAACTGAATAGAAATTCATCAACGAATTTTTCCCCACTTGAACTCTTCACTGCAAATAAAATTCGATAGGCCTGTTGATATTTCTAAAAATGAATCGATTGGATTAAGATAAGATATTTAACAATTAAGATTATTAAATTTTTTTGTTCGTAAGAAATACATTTCGTTATACTTGATTTCAAAAATATTATTTTTTCTGAACTGATCAAGTGAGTCACTTTCACTCTCAGTCTTTTTTACACAATGTCAGAATCTTTCAATAAAACCATTTCCGTTCACTTTTCTCGGTTCTCCAGATCAATTTTTTTAAATCTCTCAAATATCAACTAAGATGCATAGTGCATACAAAATAGCATCACGAGTGGGGAAAGGGGTTGAATTTTTTCTAATTTTTTTCAAACGTCACCATCAGCGAATTTCATCGAATAATCCACAAAATATTTTGGAACACAGTGGTGCCAATTTTTTGATCATTACGTACTGCCAAAAATCAAAAAATCGAGAAAAATAGCTGAAAACTTGACGAAATTTTTTGGATTAATTGAAATTGGCAGTTGTGGTGAAAAAATGTGTACTAAGCTATAAGTTTCAAAATACTTCCCCAGTTTCAGAAATGATGTTTTTCAATATTTCGACATAATTAATGCAAAATACAATATCTATTTGTGACGAAACAATGAATTTATCCAAAAATGAGAAATTTGCAAATTTTCAACCGTTTAGTAGAAGAACAGAAGTAGTAGAATCCTAAAAGTGCAGTCTCGGATGTCAACGAGGAAAAAAAAAGTAACCAAAAAAAATGACAAAACATGAACGAAACATTTCAAATTTTCAATACAGAAAAAACGTTATTTTTAATTAAAATCTAAAAACAGCGAGATTTTTTGGACAACAAAGTGAGAATTTTCGCAATATTTCTGTCAAAAATCGAAACTTTGGACTAATTTTATTTGAAAAAAGTTTTTTGGCAATTTGTGGCAAAAAAAACGACTTAGGCCAATTTTGGAAAACAGCAAGTCTTTATGCAATTTTGGGAAAAACATATATTTACTTATAGTAGCAATTTTGCTGAAAAGTGAGAATTTCAAAGTCTTGCTCATGATTGCTAAAATTTTCAACGTCTTGATTGAGTTTCACTATTAAATTTTAATTTGAATACTAGCAAACCCGTTAATCGCGCATACTGCGCGATTCTTCAAAAGGTTATAATGTACATTTTGAAAATTCAGAAAGTAACTACATAATATGTAAGTAAAATGATCACAATTTTTTCACTGTTAGTTATTGGGAAATTCATTTTTTACAATTGAAGCATGTGTTTCCAGAACGCACCAAGTCCAAAAAAATATTGATAAGAAATTCATGGTACTTAGTATACAATTTGGAAATGTAGAAATGGCCCAAATTGGCTGATTTTTTGATATGTTGTAGCCAAAACCCTTGGGCACAACATATCATAAAATCAGCCTTTTGGGCCGCAACTTTATGCTAGATGGCCTTGCAGTTGCACCCTCAGAATCTTTGAAAACGGACTTCTTGCCTTTTGGAAACACATGCTTGAATTAGTATTATCTTTATTTTAAACAATTGGCGAGAAGCCGCGGTTTCATTTCTTTAAAAGTTTACAAAAATGTTCATTTTTTGGCAACATTGCAAACTTTTACCAAAAATACCAAAAAAAGAATCGTTTTTTACCCTATACGTAGTTTTAGTTTTACCTAATAAAAGCGACAAAAATAATTGCAAAAAAATGTAGACTGCATAATTGTTTTTTTTGTCTATAACTACCAAAATTGCTACTTTTTGCTAAAATAGACAATGTTTTTTTTTCTCCAAATCAACAATTTACAAAAATGTTTTGTTTTTTAGTTTTAAAAAAAAATAATTTTTTATCAGAAATTACCAAAAATCTCGCTAATTCTTTTGCTGTTTGCTAAGATTGTCAAAGTCTCAACTAAAATTACTCGATCTGCTGCACCTTCTGCATGAAGTGGTGAAAACTTTCAACATTGGCTGTATAAGCACTTGATCTGGTCAAATATTGCATGCCACGAAATTTTGAGCTTTTGCTGAGCATTTACCACCATTTTTTGAAAATTTCTATAAAAAAGCTAAACAAAAGCTCAAAACTTTGTGATATGTGGTATTTCACCTAAAATAACAACCTCTTGATAGAAAGGCTTTAAAGTGCAGATGTGTAAGTTTATGTTGTAAGTACAAAAGGTTGCGTAGTAAACCGAAAAAAGTTCAATAATTTATTAAGCCATATTTGAATCGGTGGGAACGGAAAGGGGCTAAGTCCATTTTCGCACTTTTCAGGAATAACAAAAAACTGATTTACCTATTTGAAAATCAAAAATTTTTGGTAAACATGCTTAAGGTCATTGAAAGAGGACCCCAAGACACAATTTTTAGCTCTGTTTAGAAAAAAAAATATTCACGTGCGCCGGCGCTGTTGCTGCCTAAACAAATGAGACTTAGACCCTTTCTGCACCCAATCGACAAAATTTCTTTTGAAATTGCTCGGGCACGAATGGGGCTTGATTCTACATCTAAGTACATCATTTAGACTGCTATCTCGTTTAAATTGCCCAAAAACTCCTTGAGTTCTAAGACTTTTTGCCGAAGTTGTTAATTTTTTCATCATTTTTCTATTCAGAGATTAACTTAAATTTCAAAAAATGGTCTTCTCAAAAATGTTAGTTATTTTTCAAGGAATTAAAAATATTTTACAAAAAAGCCATAAATGCGGATCCGCCCTTTTTCTGCGCCCAAATACCACTTTCCCGGCCGTTTTGCGGAAATCTGACATCACCAGTCGATCCGCCGTACTTTGAAACCCCTATATCCGTGAAAAATTTTTTTTCCAAAAATGTGGCTTGGTCCCTTTCCGTTCCCACCGATTCATTTGATGGATAGACAAAAGTACCTATGTTGCACCCTGATGGTGGGTTTACACCGCAGTCGACAACAGTGTTTCAGAAACAAATTCATGTTTACAACCAAGTTTCAGTTTTTCATTTACACCAAATGTTTCGAAACCTGTGTTTACAACGTGTTGTAAACAATGTTTCAGGTCGCCGAAATTTCCGGCGACTTGAAACAATGTTTAGAAACATTTGTGGTTAAGGGTATTGGTATGAAAGATGAACAGTAATTTAAGTGTGTTTTCCTTATATTTGTTATTGTGAGGTGTATTATTTTTCATTAAAAAGCTGAAAAATCATGTCAGGAATGCTTCTATTGCTACTTTTCTACTAAATACAGCAGCAATATCATTTTTTTGCAATGGTTACTGATAAGCATATAACGAACAAACAAAACACAATTTTTGATATATAAGTACCAGAAAGAGGTGAGTGAACAGACGGCATTGCATAGGATTTAAATTAGAAAGTAAAAATATTCAATATGAAGAGAATTAATTAATCAGAAAATCATGAAAAGAAATGCTGATAAAAATGTTGCTGTTTTAAAATTTGGTGTAAATCAATCATGTTTCAAACATTGTTTCCCAAACATTTTGTTTTCCAACTTTGTTTTCGAAACATTGTTGTCGACTGCGATGTAAACCCACCATGAAAGATCGAAGTTGAAAAACAATTTTTGACAGAAAAAAAACTTGAAGTTATACAGAATACAGAATATTTATATTTGAAGGTGAAAGCTCAGTGAAAGCTTAAAACTTCATGACATGAGGTGATGTTGACGATGCACCCTGAATTTTTTTTTAATATAAAATCAACTTTTTGTCATAATTTCATTTCACATTTTAAAATTTAGTAAATGATTTTTTGAGCTTTTTTTAGCTCATGGTGAAAATTGTTGAACTTTCAACATAAACCTACATACCTATCTATGTACTATTTAAAACCTTTCTATCGAGTGGCTGTTTATCAAAATCGGTCCAGCTGTTGCAGAGACCTTGCTGTGACAAAAAACTGACTTATAATGAATTTTCAAACTTTCTCTGAACTTTATTTGCCGTTAATTTTTTTAAGTTTTTTACAGTCTAGAATGATTTTTTCGCGGTGATCTTTCAAGGTACAATTTGTATATTTTTTTACACATCAAATTGGATCAAATACTAAATGACCAAAATTTTCAAGCTTTCACTTAGCTTTGACTGCGAACTTTTGTAAGCTTTTTTTCTTCAAGATTTGTCTTTTTGTGAAGCTCTTTCAAGGGACAATAATGTATGTATGTACTTCTTTCCAAATTTTAAGCTATCGCTGAGATTTTATCGTCAAATTTTGAAAGTTAGCTTTAAACTTTTGTAAGTTTTTTTTTCTTCAAGCTTTGTCTTTCTGTGAAGCTCTTTCAAGGCACAATATACATACTTCTTTGTATAGGTATGTCGAATGCACTGATTACAGGTTAAATACTGCATATCACAAAGTATTGAGCTTTCACTGAGCTTTTACCATAAACTTTTTTTTGTCAAAGTTTGTTTTTCCCTGGAGATTTTTTGAGGTACAATGTAGGTACTTTTGTGTACCCACCCAATATGACATAATCGATTATTGAGCTTTCTTGAGCTTATGGTGTAACTTTTTGGCCTTTCAACATAAACCTGCACATTTACACTTTAAAGCTTTTCTGTCGAGAGGTCGTTCATCAAAATTGGTTCAGCCGTTGCTGAGATCTCACAGAAAAAAGAATCTGGTCATAATTTAAAACTTTCAAGCTTTCACTTAGCTTTTACCAGGAACTTTCTAAAGCTTTTTTTCTTCAAGATTTGTCGTTTTGTGATGCTCTTTCAAGGTATACATATAATATGCGTACCTACTTCATTATATATATCAAAGGTGTAAGGTATAATATATGTACATCTTCGTAAATGTTGAATATGCTATGAATAGATTAAAATTGATTATTGAGCTATTTTGAGCTTTTACAGCGCAACTTTTCAGACTTTTGATAAAAACCTGCAAATCTACAGGTGCAAAGCCCTTTTTTGAGACATCATCAAGCAAAATCAATTCAGCCATTGCTGAAATCTCAGAGATAACAGAATCCGGTCATAATTTTAATACATAGTAGAATCAATTGTTGAGCTTTTTTGGGCTAATGGCAAAATTTTTTTGTAAACTGTTTTCTTTATCATTTGACTTCTTGTGATGCTCTTTCAACGTGTAATATAATATACGTACTTCTCCGTACATGGTTGAAATCAATTACTCAGTTTTTGAGCTTTACAGCACATTTTTTTTTGTAAACATTGTTCTTCAACTGCTGATTTCTTTTGATGCTCTTTCAAGGTATTATATACCTACTACTGTGTATACATCGAATGCGCTACCTAATGGATAAAATCAATTATTGAGCTTTTTTGAGCTTTACGGCGCTACTTTTCAAACTTTTGATTTAAACCTGCTCATCTATGGGTCAAAAGCTTTTTTTTTTGAGACATCGTCGGGCAAAATTGGTACTGCCATTGCTGAGGTCTTAGAGTCAAAAGAATCCGGTCATAATTGAGCTTTTTTGAGCTTTTTACAGCACAGCTTTTTTTGTAAACATTTTTCTTCAACATTCGACTTCTTTCGATGCTCTCTCAAGGTATAATATATGTACTTCTCTATACATATCAAATATGCTACGTATAGGCTAAAATCAATTATTGAGCTTTTTTGAGCTTTATGGTACAACTTTTTTGCGAACATTTTTTTTTGATATTCGACTTCTTTTGATGCTCTTTCAAGGTATAATATACGTACTTCCCTGCATATCTCGAATGCACTACATATAGGCTAAAATCAATTATTGAGCTTTTTTGAGCTTTAAGGCACAACTTTTTTGTGAACTTTCTTCTTCAACATTTGACTTCTTTTGATGCTCTTTCAAGGTATAATATACGTACTACTGCATATACATCGAATGCGCTACGTATAGACCAAAATCAATTATTGAGCTTTTTTGAGCTTTAAGGCGCAACTTTTTTGTGAACTTTTTTCTTCAACATTTGACTTTTTTAGATGCTCTTTCAAGGTATAATATACGTACTACTGTGTATACATCGAATGCGCTATGTATAGGCTAAAATCAATTATTGAGCTTTTTTGAGCTTTACGGCGCAACTTTTTGAACTTTTGATTAAAACCTGCACATCTACGGGTCAAAAGCTTTTTTTTGAGACTTCGTCGATCAAAATCGGTTCAGCCGTTCCTGAGATCTCGCTGTCACAAGAATCCGGTCATAATTTTAATATATAGATTTTGTTAGATTTTTTTTTACGTGAAGTATATAAATAAATTTAATTAAAATGGCCGGTCATCTTTTTATAATTTTCTTTCTGCTTCAAATATGTATAATGTCTTGCTCACTTTGCTCACGTTTTTCAACTTTTTTGGTTTCCAAGTTACCTTTTTTTTGAGGGGGGAGAGGGGGTACTAGAACGAGCCCTCACAAGAGAAATATCCCAACTGGTACAAAAATTAAGAGGAACCCCGAAATATACCACCAGCCAAAATTTCAAATGCTGAAATTCATTTTTCAATTTTTGGCAAATTTGAAATTTTTAAAAATTCAAAGGGCCAAAAAAATTTGAAAAAATTAAAATGTTACCAAATTGGCCTAGAAATCTGAAATTTGGTTAATACCCTATTTTCGACCTGCCGAGTCGATTGGCGACGGTTTCGAACCGTTCTGGAGCCTCCAGCAGATTTTTGGTTTCTCCAGTTTTCGATAAAACTCTGTAAATAGAGTGAAAATGAAACTCTGCACCTATAAACTCGGAGTCATTACTTTTGTGACCCCTTCGATAATTTTTGCGCCGGTTCAAATCCTAAATTTTCTCCAGTAATTATTTTTGAAAAAAAAAAATGCAAAAATCGCCTTTCGCGAACGCCTTGACAAAAAAACTGAAAATTGGATTGTATTTCCGACCTGCCCAATCGATTGATGATTGTTTCGAAGCGTTCTGCAGCCTCCAGCAGATTTTCGGTTTCTTCAGTTTTCTAAAAAAGTGCTCTAAATACGGTGAAAATGAAATTCAGCACCTATCAACTCGTTCAAATCCAAAATTTTTTCCGGTGATTATTTTTGAAAAAAAATCAAAATCCGCCGTATGCTCCAGAATCATTTTGAAACATCACTCCATTGCCTTCAGAGGTCTAAAATAAGGTACATACCAAATTTCTGCATTTTTTTGTTCACACATTCGCGAAAAAAACGATTTTTTTTTTAAATAGGTAATCACTGGAGAAAATTTTGGATTTGAACTGGCACAAAAATATTCTAATAACAGGATCCGAAACCGATCGAAAGGGTCACCAATACAATAAATTCGAGTTCATAGGGGCTCAATTTCATTTTCACCCTATTTAGAGCATTTTCTCGAAAACTGGAGAAACCGAAACCCCGCTGGAGGCTCCAGAACGATTCGAAACCGTCACCAATCGACTCAGCAGCTCAAAAATAGGGTATAAACCAAATTTCAGCTTTCTACATAATTTTGCTGATATTTTGATTTTTTCTGCCTACTAATTTTGGACCAACTTTGAATTTTCAAAAATTCGCCAAAAATCGAAAAATGAATTTCAGCATCTGAAATTTTTGCAGTGGGCTGTGAGCACCATCAAAACGGGCGAAATTCAAAAACTTACAATGAACCCTAAAAAAATGGTACAATGATATCCTCCCTTATGTTTTTGGGGTCGCAGAATACGAATTTGACAATATTTTTTTTGTAGGGGTGGGGGGTGAGGGGGTGAGGGGAGCGAAAAATTCAAAATTTGACTATAATGATGTGTGATATGTCGAAATGCATGTTTTTGAGAGTGTAGATCACGAATCTGACAATATTTTTTTCGTAGGGGTCAATGGTGGGGGCTGAGGGGGTGAAAATGTTTGAAAATTCAAAATTTGACTACAATGATGTGTGATATGTCGAAATGTATGTTTTCGAGGTTGTAGATCACGAATTTGACAATATTTTTTTCGTAGGGGTGAATGGTGGGGGATGAAGGGGGTGAAAAATTTCAATTTTGACCATAATGATGTGTGATATATCGAATTGTATGTTTTTGAGGGTGTAGATCACGAATTTGACAACATTTTTTTCGTAGGGGTGAATGGTGGGGGATGAAGGGGGTAAAAACGGTGAAAAATTCAAAATTTGACCATAATTACGTGTGATATGTCAAAATGTACGTTTTCGAGGGTGTAGAAGGGGTGAAGGGTGGGGGATGAAGAATTTTCTATTGGGAAGCCGTCAAAGTCCCTGGAAGAAAAATTTGTCACATTTTAACAAAATTCACCAAGATTTTTCACTATAATCGACTGTGGAGGTCGCGGGGGCACTTTAGGGCAAAAATGGCAATTAACATCTTGAAATACTTTATCTTAAGTATTACCAGCCACTGGAATTTCCCGTGCATCTACGTGCAAAATTTTTTCTATTCCTATTTATGCAGCAGAGTAGGCAAAAAACGGAGTTTCAACGTAAATTTTAGTTGAATTATTCATATTCGGTACATTTCGACATATCACACATCATTATATTCAAATTTTGAATTTTTCACCGTTTTCACCCCCTTTATCCCCCACCATTGACCCCTATGAAAAAAATATTGTCAGATTCGTGATCTACACCCTCAAAAACATACATTTCGACTTATCACACATCATTATAGTCAAATTTTGAATTTTTCGCCCCCTTCACCCCCTCACCCTCCGCCCCTACGAAAAAAATATTGTCAAATTCGTATTCTGCGACCCCAAAAACATAAGGGAGGATATCATTGTACCATTGTTTTAGAGTTCATTGTAAGTTTTTGAATTACGCCCGTTTTGAGGGTTTTCACAGCCCACTGTGGGTGGCTGTATTTTGGGCTCCTCTTTCTAAGTATTCTCTTCTGTCCAGTTCAAAAAATGTTGTGCTGGTCAGGATACTTCCCTCGTGAATATTAAGGAATACTTACTATTAAAAAATTGATATAAGCTTTCAGGCTTCCAGTTTAGATCAGTAGCTTTCAGTCTCCAGAAACCTGGAGTAAATTATCTCAAGGGAGCGGGGAGGGAGGCTTGGGCTTTGCGAGAGGTTAGCTTTGCAAAGTTTTGAGCTACCTACGTAGGTTTTTTCAATAAAATTTGTAATTTCACGAGCGATTAACATAATTGATGAGTTCATTTGCTATCATTTCAGAATGACCGATTACACCATTCCTACCTCATTCATACAATACTAATGAACGAGTATTCGCGCAAAACAACCGTAACCCGTCCAATTTCTTCATCTCGCAAATAAAAAAATTCTTTTATTCAAAATTTCATTCGATTCCAAGGTCAAGCGGCGGTTATTGCAATTATGCATCTATCGTGCCATACATTGTGAATCCCAAACGAAACGGTCGATAGCAATTACACACCGGTTGTTAATCATTTTCCACGAACGTTTTCTTCTCATCGCAAGATTACCACCACATTCAAGAAAACACTCGTAATACATCTTATACAAAAAGTGCACGAGAAAAGGAGGATGATGAGCAGGAGGAGAACTAAACTCGGGTGTCGTAATTATTAGTACCATGAATGTATGTAATAGTGGTCCGAGCATCGAGCACGAGTACGAGAGTGCATATACCGGACGAAGGTTTTTTTCATTTCTTATTATTAAAAAAAATCCTTTCGATGAATAGAAATGATTAAAGGTTAAATTGTACATAATGCTTTTCTATATATATTTTTATCGAAATTTATATAGTATAGATATCGAACGAACGGGCATAGGCATAGGCATGGGCACTAAAAGGCTTCTCTTCTATATCGTGTGGTAGTATTACACACATAGGTATAGATATAGGTGTATTGTATACTCGAATACAAAAAGAAGGGCATATAGAAAAAAAAAAGAAAAAGAACAAGAAACGTAGACGGTGGAAAGTTGCAATAATAGAATACAAAATACTTTAATTAGATGTTGGCCCAACTGGGATATAATCGACACCATTGTGAATAGAGTAGCTTCCGTCTTTTCATCTCTTTGGGTTTCTTCTCGCTGCTGTTCTGTCTCTCTCTCTCTCACGTGTAGGTTTCTTTACGCATCTACTACTACTAGTTGATGTTTAACTGTCGGCTTTTACAATAGGTATAGCTTCTTAAACGTCGTAGTCGTCGTCGTTAAGTCGTATAGCATTTTACGTATAAAAAATCGCGTCGTCGTTTTTGTTCTACGGTGGGAAAAATCTCCACCACACAACATCCCACTGTGGCATCGTGTTTTACGTGTTACCCTTTAGAAAAATCTACTCCCAAGAGATCATCTACGAGTATCTGATGAAACCAAAGACACTATACGGAGTCGTCAGCATCCAAAGTCATCTTCATCTCTCTCCAAGTGGCACCCAAATCTACCAATAAGTTACTGCTCATATTTTTCATCTTATAATGATACGAGTATTACTGAGAAACTCCATAAGGACGTTCTCATTCTGTATATCGTGAAATCAAATCTCAGCTCTCGTCTCGCAAATTTTCATCTTCTCGAAGGTGTAACGATTATTAAATCGTCGCCTTCAGCCGAATCAATCAATACGATCGCATTACGTATTCATTTCACCTTCGCGACCGTATAATTTGGCAAAGTCCATAGACGGTGGTTATTTCCCTATTATAGGTGTCCGGACTGTGCCCATTGTACAAACCCTTTCACACCTTAGGTGTGTGGGTCGCGTGACCGAGGCAATTTTTTTCACAGCAGTAGTCGCCGGTGTGATTTCGTAATTAGAAATACATAATATAACAGTACATATATAAAGGGGAAGTGAAGACAGAGATGGAGGAAAAAACGCTCCAATTTTAACCAGAAATCGTCGCGTCTGTTTCGACGTCTTTAATAACGTTCGATTTATAATTATAGCTCACCGGATCATCTGACTGATTCCAAGAGCATTGTATAGTGGGCAGAAACGAATATATTAACGCTTTGGCCAAATTCTATGCAATGGTTTTAATATGTAGTTCGCTTTGGAGAGTGAAATATTAATTTTTCGTCGAATAGCGGGTTCAGTTTTGGACGAGTTCATTTTGTTGATTTTCGTCTCTTCGATGGTTGCAGCGTTTCATATGTTTAGACAGAATTTTTCGCAAAGAAAAATAGAAGAGAAGAGGTCAAGTCAAGTGAACTTTTCGTTGCCAAAATTCGCGGTATCAAACTTTTTTTTTTTTGAAAATGGTTACTTTTTCACTACGTTATTTTGAACAAATGTGATCTGTCACGAGAAAACCAGGTTAGTGTCCAAAAAATCGATTTGTTTTTTTTTTTTATGGATATTGGTATTACTCAGTGTGCAGAATCCGCCTGTGGTGGTTAAAACGTTCGCGAACGATTCTTTTGACCCTAAATTCAAGGTTAAAAAAATAGAGCAACTACAAAAAAGTTAGAAAAAATTTTTTTTTTGTGATTTTCTTGAAAAGTATGTTCAGGGGAGTCAATATGCAAATTTTTGGGGCAATCGACCCACATTTGGAGGATTAGTGCCATTTTATTGAAATTTGAATGAGGCTTAAGCTGGAAAAATCAACTCTTTTCACCTCGAACAAAATTTTTGAAAAAATTTAAAAACTCAATAAATAACTTTATTTTATATTAATAATTCATTCTTAGTAGTTTTCGCGAAATTTTTGACGTGAAATTGACAAAAAACGAAAAAATCGATCTGGGGAAATTTCGATTATTGGCCTTTGGCAACCCTGATTTTGAAAAAAAATGTCAGGTTATGTTGGCACCCCTTGTGGCCAAAAGTGGTCCAAGTTTCACGGATCTACGAATCATAAATCCCCGAACACATAGATTCAAACTTCAAATGCCCGTCCTGTAAAATTTACGTTTTGGACACTAACCTGGTTTTCTCGTGACAGATCACAAATGTTCAGAAAGCTCTCCCATCGACCCCTCCCCCTCCCCTCCTCACAATTAACAAAATAAATTTTTCACAGGAAAATTTTCGAAAAAAATTTGAAATTGGAAGAAATTTACCTGCTAAACTGACGTAACATATTCCAACAAACACTGTTGCCAATTTCATCAAAAATTAGCTCTTTTTTCAATGATTTAAAGGTTTTTGTGGCGCGTTTGAATTTTTTCATTTTTTCACTATTTTTTCACTACCTTTTAGATAGGTACTTAACCGTACAGGATTTTTGTTGTTAGGCAGAAATCTTTTTTTTTTTTTTTCAATAGTTATCCAAAAGTCTCAAGTTACCACAAATTCTCATTCTTTGGCCAAAACTTGCCAAAGTATCGCTTTATTATCAACAAAATTGCGAGAAAGTCTCTCATTTTCAGAAAAATTGTAAAAAATAAGGAATTTTTTTGTCAAAAATTTACCAAGAATTCTCGTTTTTCACCAAACTTGCTAAATATGTATGTATGCAGTTTCATCTAACTAAAATTCGTACATTTTTTGCAAAAACTAACTGTCAGAAGTTTCGCTGTTTTGTTCAAAAATTGCTAAAAAGCTTCAATTGCTAACAATTAATTTTTTTTTGCAAATAAAAAAAAAACAAAAAAATGCATTTTTAAAAAAAATTGTCAAAGTTTCGAAAACAGCTATTTTGATTGGATCATGGATGTACGTAAAATATGAAATTTTTTCAAAAAGTCAATTAAATATAATAAACAACAATTTAAGAAAATTTCTAAAAATCGCACAAAATTTTGCATTTTGAATGTTCTCTTGGTTTTTGAAATATTTTTGGAAAATATTTACACAATTTCGCTTTCTTTCCACATTTTTTCAAAAAAAAAAAAAAAAAACAAAAAAAAACACGAAATAACAGAATGAGGGGAGGGGGGGGGATCAAAACGAAAAAAAAATATCAACGACTTTTGTCTTTACAACAAAACAAAGAACCTAGAAACGTTGATTTCAAATGAGAAAAACGATGTTTTTTTTTTCAAAATTCAACAAATTGAAAATTTAAAAACTTTTATTGAAAAAAACAGCACATCAGATCGCACAAACAAGAAGTTGGGCAAAAGCAGAACTTACAGGATTAGCAGGATTGTTAGATAAAGGCTTTTTTTGTGGGTTGGGGCACGATCAAGAGGGCGTGCAGTGTCCCCAAAGTGCTCAAAAAAAATCAAAAATATCGAAAAATTGCCATAAAAACTGAAAAAAATAAAAGAATATCTAGAGAATAAAATAAAATTTGTCAAAAAAAATATATAAGCAATGTTGTAAAAAACAGGACTTTTGTTTAGCAGACATTCGAACAAAAAGAGGACTTTTTAATGCAAGAAAGGACGTTTTGACAAAAAAAGCACAATTTTTTAAAACAATTTTGGAAAACATTAATACACCACCATTTGACTATTTTATCAAAAAACTACTTCCTGAGAATTTTGGAGAAAAAACATTACAATTTTTCGTCAACTCGCCAAAAATTGACACTCTCTGATAATCACGTTGACTAAAAATGGAACTTTTTTGATAATTTTGGCAAAGATGTGATTTTTTAGGCACTCTTGGCAAGAACAGGATGGACAATTTTATCGAAAAAGGACATTTTTTGTTTTGACAATTGTTCCAAAAATGGAAACTTCTTGACTATTTCGCCGAAAATTGACACTTTCTTGGCATTTTTTTTTTCAAGCAGGTATTTTGGGATGTCTTGGCAAAAATAGGGTTGTTTGACAATTTTGGCAACAATTGGTCTTTCTTTCGACAATTTTACCAAAAGTTGACCTTTTCGACAGTCTTAACAAAAATTGGTCTTTTTTTGACAATTTTACCAAGAAATGGCCTTTATTGACAATTTTACCAAAAAAATGGCCTTTTATGACAATTTAACCGAAAATTGGCCTTTTTTGACAGTTTTAACAAAAATTGGACTCTTTTTTGATAGTTTTAACAAAAATTGGCCTTTTTTGTCAATTTTACCAAAAATTTAAAATTGATCTTTTTTTTACAGTTTTAACAAAAAATGGCCTTTTTTGACAATTTTACCAAAAAATGGCCTTGCTTGACAATTTAACCAAAAATTGGCTTTTTTTGATAGTTTTAACAAAAATTGGCCTTTTTTGTCAATTTTACCAAAAATTTAAAATTGATCTTTTTTTTACAGTTTTAACAAAAAATGGCCTTTTTTGACAATTTTACCAAAAAATGGCCTTGCTTGACAATTTAACCAAAAATTGGCTTTTTTTGACAGTTTTAACAAAAATTGGCCTTTTTAGTCAATTTTACCAAAAATTTAAAATTGGTCTTTTTTTTTACAGTTTTAACAAAAAATGGCCTTTTTTGACAATTTTAACAAAAATTGGCCTCTTTTTTGATAGTTTTAACAAAAATTGGCTTTTTTTGTCAATTTTACCAAAAATTTAAAATTGATCTTTTTTTTACAGTTTTAACAAAAAATGGCCTTTTTTGACAATTTTACCAAAAAATGGCCTTTCTTGACAATTTAACCAAAAATTGGCCTTTTTTGACAGTTTTAACAAAAATTAGCCTTTTTTGTCAATTTTACCAAAAATTGACCTTCTCTGACAATTTTACCAAAAATTGTTTTTTATGTCAATTTTACCAAAAATGGGTACTTTCTGACAATTTTAACAAAAATGGGCACCTTTTCAACAGTTTTAATAAAAATGGGCACTTTTTTGCTAATTGTCCAAAAATGGACACTTCTTGACTATTTTGCCGACACTTCCTCCCTCTCCCCCCCCCCCAAAAAAGTTGACCATGGTACCTATTCAACGAATTTTTTAGTTGAAAAAAAATCACTACTTTTTCCATATTCTTTTTTCAAACAAATTTTCAGAAAGCTCTCAACTCGACCCCCTCCCCCCCAAACACACACACACACACACACACACACACACACACACACACGCAAAAAAATTGATAAAGTCAAAGTTTCAAAGGAGAATTTTCAAAAAATTTGAAATTGGAAGAACATTTGTATTGTATACAAAGTATTTTTTAATCTTAATCAAAATTAAGTAGATATACTTATATTTAAAAAAAAAAACAACAATAAAAATGAACGCATTACATACGTTTTGAAAAAATAACATGAACTTCAAATTTTTTTGATCTTTTCACTACCTTTTTGACCAAATTCACTACTTTTTCACTAATTTCACCACCTGTTAGATACCCTGTTGACTCATTTAGACAATTTTTCCAACATTTACACTTTTTGACTTGATCAAATCAAATCAAATCAAAGACAAAAAAAATATATAAATAAACAGATCATTAAGTATAAGCAAGTTTGGCAAAAAACAGGACTATTGTTTGGCAATGGAACAAAAAAAAGAACCTTTGAAACAGATAAGCCGAAAATCAATTCTTTCTGGATTTTCCAGATGGGAAGAGGGTAGAAAAAATTATAGGACTCGCAACTTTGGAAGATTAACGTACCCTTATCGAAAAAGAAATTACAAAAAAAAGGCCCTAATAATATAATATTTGGGTTTCATAAATTGGTAGCACTGATTTGTAAAAAAAAACTTATGCCCTAAGGAATGCGATTTTTCAAAATATGAATTTGACAAAGAAGGGTAATTGAATATAAAGTCATCTATCAGTTCCTAGCTGTATAACAATCCGAGTCGAACGAACATATTACATACATGAGACCATGGTGAGAGGGAGGAGGAAAAGGAGGAGAAAGAAGAGAAGAAGGAAGGATTTGAAAATTGTAAAAATACTGCACAAAATTCAAATCAATGTTACACTGAAAAATTATAGAGAAAAAAACTCAAATTGACTTGACAAAATTTCTACCATTGCAATCATTTATCATAAATACACCACATCAAAAACTTCGAGTACACTTCACCAAAAAAAAAAAAAATCACGAATATTTACAAATTCCGTTCGACTATTTCCGATAAGCATCGAGTTCGGTACCTTTTTTTTCAAAATAATCGCTCGCATATGAAATCCATATTTATATCAGAATGATTCATTTCACACCACTTGTTTACAGCACGAGCACTGCAGCGACGAGTAATCAAACACGGGAAATTAAACCAGGCTATAAGTACACATGAACATATCTCTTATCACAATTTGCAACTCTCAATTACTCGTATTTCGACGCGATTAAAAAATACCTATACACCTACCAACCCAATATTATGCGTATTTTTCGCGATCAGTCTCTCGAATATCGTACAAAATTCACTCAAAAATCCATACACTGTATTTCACATCCAGAAAACAGAAAAAATCAATTTACATCTGCATATCATGTATCATTCCTACTCGTATATCCAGAGAAGACACGTCGTATCGTATAATACGAGTACATACATCATCTTCATCTTCATCGCCATCAAACAGAAGGGGGTAAATTAATCTGCACAACCAGCATCTCAACACTCGATTAATTCGCACCCCCGAATCCCGATACGTGTGAATAAAATATTAT
Source organism: Planococcus citri (assembly GCF_950023065.1). Classification (NCBI taxonomy): domain Eukaryota; kingdom Metazoa; phylum Arthropoda; class Insecta; order Hemiptera; family Pseudococcidae; genus Planococcus; species Planococcus citri. Next base: position 13,160,858 of record NC_088681.1, read on the forward strand.
ATAGACAATTCACTCGACACTTTCGATTTCGTAATTCGAAACAACAATAAAATACAATCAGCTGCGCGCGAATTACACCGCAGTCTCGAGTCGAGCTCTCTCATTTCGTGATAAATCAATTTACTCGTCGCGATTTTCTTCTCCAAATGGCCACGACGAATCGACCAAATACGAAAAACCCCTCACCTACGAATCATAAACCCTTCAACACTCGATTTGTGCCCAAATCTATAATACACCAATCCAACAATCCGTTCTCTCTCTCTTTCTTGACGGTACAATCGAACTCGAACGCAAAAAAAATAATAGAAAAAAAACGCAACCCCTTTCGTAAAAAAGAAAAAAAAAATGCTTATTTATTGTATTGGCAAAAAGATGAAGCACCGTTTGGGTTAAATGATACTAATTTTTCATAATTGTTTACTACCTTCTGGACCTTTTTGAAAAAGACCACCCTCGCCGCGCCAGCGGTACTATTAAAATACCGACCAGAGACTCGATTAGCGAACAGACTCTAAGACGGGTTAAAAAAAAAAAGTCGAAACGTCTTTGCTACCCCTTTCCTATAATCGTAAGCTGCAAATCATAACCCCCGATTGCTACCTGCTACCTACAAGTAGTAGTCGAGTCTATCGCGAAAAAAAAACCACCACCACCACCACCAGCACCGTGTAGAATGTCTTCATTATAAATATTACGCGACCATCATAGCACGAGCCATTTATCACCATCGACTCGAGAGGAGAGATCCCGCAGACAGACAGTTCTGCTAACCCCTTTGGGCGTGAAGGTGAAATTGCTGCGAGCTCCATCGACGACGAGAACCGATAAATAAAAAATCGAAAGAGAAAAAAATATCCGTCTTTTACGACTTCGGACGGAAATTAAACAATATAGAGTCGAGGTCGAATGAATCAAGAATAAAAACTAGGCTTCTTCGAGACTCGAGTCGAGCTCGAGCTCGAGTTCGTACTATAGTTATGCAAATTCTTCGTGTACATCAAAACAAACTCGTATAGACATGTGTCTCTTTCTTTCTTTTTTTTTTTTAATACTTTGTATCACATACGAGCTCGATCCTTTTCATTTTGAAACGTCTGCCCCTGTACCTGTGCCTGTGCCATTTTTTTCCAACAATGTAGGTACCTATTCTACTAAACCATATGTCCTCGGGAGACGACACCGAGCTAGGGAGAAAAAAAACGACGTGGACACAAAATAAGGTTTTTAATTTGCTATTCATCTCGTTCTTTTTATTTTTCTTCCAAAAAAATACACCACAAGCTCTCAAATTTTACGTGTATTTCTGTCCAGTAGCACAATACACAATTTATATGGACAATAGAATCTAGATCTTGTCAAAGGGGACCCGAAGAAACAAACCCTTTTTATTTTACGTATATCTAAGTAAACTGAATCGTACGCACAATTCGTCACCGATGATAACAGATTACTTACGTTATTTATCACGAAAATAGGAAATAAATTAGCACAGATTCGAAAACAAGATAAACGAGTAGGTATAATTTTATTTGTCAATTTGCCAACGTTTACCTACTTTACTTCGAATCGAATAAACGTAGATATCGTATCGTAAAAATGATCAATTCGACGTCACCGTCGATCAATCCAAATACCTACTCAGATTCAAGGCTGGTGTTCGTGAAACAAAATACTCAACTCGAATCAAACTCTCAATTTGAGTCTACAAAGTAAATAAAATTCTCTACACTGAATGGCACAACACATATAATATTTCGAATCGAATAAACGTAGGTATCGTATCAGTAAAAATGATCGTTTCAGCGTCACACTAGAACAATTCAAATAGCCAAACTCAGGCTCCTTTTCGTAATACAAAATAACTCGAATCAAACTCTCAATTTGAGTTTACAAAGTAGGTATAGGTAAATATCAAATAAAATCCTCTAGAGTCTAGACTGAATGGCACAATGTATTGTAGCAGAAAAAGATGAATTCTCATGAACGAACATCTTATCGCGTAACGAATAAAAACCTCGACTAAATAAACGCTCGACACGCTCGTAAAACGTGGTTATTAAATTTAAATTAAGTAATTAATCATCGCAATTACCCCTGCCTGTAATTTTCGAGTGTACATAGAGCGTAATAATTATTACTTTAGGAATCACCATGGCATTTATGTACGTATAATTGCGACGTTTGTAATGTTATAGCATAGTAGTTAATATTGTACTTATGACTATATGAGTATCGTGTATAAAAGCTACATACCTCGCGATTCGGGTTTCTTTATTCAGATTAGACGCGAATACTCGACCAACATGTTAATTAAGACGATGCAAATTGAATTAATAAAAAAAAAGTTTACCATCGAGTTCGAATACAAAAAGTTTGCAAACTGTGATAATGAAACGAAGAAAATTGATAAGACGATGTGCGTAAATGTAACGATATCAACGGTGTAACTGGATGAACGGTTCGAACGTCGATGGTGGTATGAAAGACGGAGCGATTGGGTAATTACTGGTAATAACGGTAAATTGAGTAATCGCGTAATATATCTGCTTTATGCCTTATGGCAGTTATGACTTATGGCTTCAAAAATGAAACTAAAAAAATTGAGTCATTCAAGATGGGATTTTTCTTCTCAATGCTCTTTCAAACTCCAGCCTGGTCCGGGGCAGCCCAAGCCAGGCTTGTTGAACTGGCCCAAACCAAAGGCCAAAAAAGTAAAAACTTAATCCAAGGCCAAAATCCAAAAATGCTCATAAGACCGAGTGGACTGGACCGGACATGACGACATGACCCCTCTGAAACAAATTCGAGTCAATATCAACTGAATGGATGATTGGGATCATGGGTGATGGGATGATCCTCTCCCAGAGCTGTTAAATTACTGTAATTTATTCGCTGGTAAAATACGGTATTTTACGGTATTTATGGTATTTTACTAATTTGGATATGAAGAGTTTTTTTTTGTAGTTTGACTTTGAAGTTCTGAACTTCTGACCTGCCGACCTGCCTCTGAAGTAAATTTTCATCTGTTTTATTAGGTGTTATTAAAGATTAATAGTATAGAAAATTTTCCATGGACATTTTTTGGAAATTTATGGGGAAAATTTTTGGTAACTTTCAAATCATAAACTTCCATGGAAATTTGGAAATGTATGAGAGAAAGATGGAAAAAAACTAAAAAAAAAGTGTTAATTTGGCTTCTTGGTAAATTAAGTATGATAAAATACGGTAATAAACGTTTGGTAAAATACCGCCGTAATTTACCAACATAAATTACCTTACAGCCCTATCCTCTCCTCTTCGCCCTCAGAAAAAATACCAGTAACAGTAACAGGTAACAGACCTACACCAAAGAGTAAAGACTTTTCTAAAAAATCAGACCAATGAACGCAGTTTGGACCACAGTAACATCAAATTCAATTTTTAACGCCAATTTAGATGCCTATTTCGATGAAATTTCAAATTTCCATTATGATTCAATAGGGATTTGACATTTGACAAGACAACTGTCGCGCTCTAGGAAATTGTAGTAAAAAACACCGGAACTAACGAAAGGTCCCGTTGTTATCAGCAATTTTCAACAATTTTCCTTCAATTTTCAGTTTTCACAACAATACATTCCAATGTTTATTCGGGGACCTTTCATCAGCCAATCAGAAACAAGGCGACACTAGCGCGGTGCACCTCTCTCAAGTTCCTATTTCTTTTGACATTTTACAAATATTTTAATATTCTGAAATCAAAAATCCCATTTTTCAACTCTCAACTCATCTAATGTGTTAGAATTTTTTTTTTCTTTCTGAAAAATGAAGACTGTTTTTTGGACATGAAATGGGCTGCAGGGCTTGCAAACCAAAGCCAAAACTGAAACCAAAACCCCCAAGAATCAATTAAAATTGCTCAAAACTGAAACAAAGACCAAAACCGGGAGCATTAGTTACTTCTAAAATTCAAAACCTAACCCAAGAGCGTAACTGATTGAAAACTGAATTGGTTTTAGAATTTTTCAGGTGATTAGCCTAATTAATACTGCATTTTTGGTAAAAAATGAAGTAAAAACACTGATGATAGAGATGAAAACTGAAAAAGTTGACAAATTTGGCACTGCTAAAGTGCCACTTTCTAATCACACACACGAAGTTTTTGAAAAAGTGATCACTTTCTTGGCCTTTTTCCAGAGCTGTGGGACAGAAACGATTTCGGGATTGAAATTTTCTCATTTTGGGGATTGAATTCGTTTCGGGATTCGCTCTTCTTAATTTTTATTTTGGTTTCAGGATTTATTTTGGGATTGAAAAAACTGTTTCGGTTCTGGGTTGAATCGGTTTCAGTTTTGGGATTTTCATTTTAACCAATTTCAAGCCCACATTGACCAATGTACCCATGAAAGGGTCTAAAAAATGGGAGGTTTTGACGTGAAAAATGAAAAATCTAATGGTGTAATTAGTTTAACGTTTTAAATGCACATTTTGCTTAATTTGTTGCGTAATTTTTATTATAACCTGAATGATTGACAATAACTGATGTAAAATGACAATTTATTTATCAAAATGAAATCGCAGAAAAAAGGCAAAAATTGAAATCCCGAAACTGAAACAAAATCGTTTCGGTTTTGGGATTATTTCAGGTACAAAATTATATCGGTTCCAGGATTTTTCCAGGTTTGGGATCAAGAAAAATCACGGTTTTGGTTTTGAGATTGGATTTGAATCGGGATTTAATTGGTTCCAGTTTCGGTATTGTTTCGGGTTCAAAATTATATATATCGGTTCCAGGATTTTTTCCGGGTTTGGGATCAAGAAAAATCACGGTTTTGGTTTTGGGATTGGATTTGAATAGGGATTTAATTGGTTCCAGTTTCGGGAATTTTTCGGTCCCACAGCTCTGCCTTTTTCCCTCTAAAGCTTCCTTTATAGTGGCCGTGAAATTTTTCTACAGAAGAGACAAATGTGTACATTCAAATGGAAGCATTTATACTGGCTGTGGAATTTTATCAATTTTCTATGGAAAAGTCAAAATTTTTTAACTTTTCCATAGAAAAGCGATGAATGAGATGAAGATTGAAAACGTTTTATTAAAGTGAATAATCATCAGAATTTATAAGAAATGTTATTATTTTACAAGTTTAGAGGTTCAAAAGTGCTTAAAATTGAGTTTGAAAAAATTCCACGATTTTCTGTAGAAATTTTCTATTGCCAGCTTATCGCCACTATGAAGGAAGCTTAAAAAATGGAGAAAAAAGGAAAAAACTGACACCAAAACCGAAACCCAAACCAATTCTTTTGAAATCAAACCCTTAACCAAAACTGGAAGTGAAGAGCGATATACTTATTTAAAAACCTAAACCAAAACCTTTACTTTTTCAAAAAGCAAAACCAAGAGTGATATCTATCCGGTTTGCAAGCTCTGCTGTGCTGACCCATGACCAGGATGAGAATTTCTGGTCAAGACCAGACCAGACTGACTTACAAAGACAAAAAAATTAAACAGAATGGCCCAACCAGACCATTTGAAAGATCTAAACAAAAATCTTGATTTTTGAGCAAGCATAAAACCTGACCAGTTCTACAAGCCTGACTCCAGTCCAGCCTTGGTTTGCATTGGGTCTTGAATTTCAGCATAATGAAGATGAATTGATGAGAAGAGTTCTCCACTCCCAAATTGTTCCTATTCTAATTCTAAATTCTTCAATTTTATCAGAGTTGAAACCTGTTTAGAATTACCACCACCCTTTTTTGAGGGGGTGGGCTGAATGCTGAAGTTGAAAGTCAAACAATAACAGTAATCCCAACCCAAACCGCTAGAACCATTTGAAAATTTAGAAAAAGAAAAATCTTGAATTCCACAAGCAGTGATGGTTGCAAAATTTTTGCATTTCAGTTTCATTTTTCGCCTTTTGGACTTTCAGCTATTAGTTTCAGTTTCAGTTTAATTCAACATTTTCCTCATCAAAGTAACATTTTGGAAAAAATAAACTCCCGAAAATTAATTTTGCATTTTTTTGGTTCATTTTTCAGTTTCAGTTTTACAGGGTGTCTATGGGAATTGTTGACCGAAAAGCACTACCTTTTCACTACTTTTACACTACCATTCAAAATTTCAAAAGAAATCACCAACTTCCAAAATAGGTTTAACCCCCCCCCCCCCACGGGCAAAAAAATCATTTTTATTTTTATTTTTTGGTTTGGACTTTGTAATTTTTCACATTGGAGTATACTTTGACATCAATAATTAGAAATCAATTCAAGGATTATGAAACCAAAATACATACTTAGTTACAATTTCTCATATGTACCTACTACCTATCTCATAAAACCAGTGTTATCAATCATTCAATTCAACTGTTTTGAGAATAGAATTTTTTCAAAAATATGAAAAACAGGATTTTTTATTTCATTTTTAGTATTTATTTTTATATTTTTCAAGTGTGAGAAATATAACCTTTAACAGGTTATTGTCAAGGTTATTCATTATTTTTTCATTTTTCACTGCCTTTCAAGCAAAGTTGCTGAAAATCACTACTTTTCCATTACTTTTACTACCAATTTTCAAAATCACTACCTTTTCACTACAGTCACTACACTACCTGTGTAGACGCCCTGTTTCAGTTCCAATTTCTCCACAAGAACCAGAACAAGATTTCAATAAGAAGAACCATCAAAACCATTTTCAGGAATCGTTTCTTTCTGGTTCCTTTGCCTTTGAAATTTATTTATTTTTTTATTTATTTATTAACCAGACTGAAATAAGAATGAAGTTTTTTATGCAGACTGAACGAAAAACTAGGCAAGGGTTCGGCTTCACTTTTGATAAAGTCTTTTCCTTTGTTCAATTTTGAAAAATAAATTCGAAAATTGAACAAGAGAAAAGATATAGAACCCCTGTGGTGTTACATAAATTTCGAAATTTAACTGACGTCGGCTTTGCTTTTGTCGGCTTTCCTTTTGATATGGCCCTTTTCCCCTTTTTATTCTTTTTTTGGTACAAATTTTCGTAATTAATTGCAATTACTCAAGAAGCTAATTGAGTAATTGCAATTATAATTACGGCGTTCCATGCCTCACGTTAGACTACATCTACCTACAAAAATTTTTAAAAAATCGGCCCATCCATCTAAGAGAACATTCGTTCCAAAGAATTTTTCCACTTTCAGACCGAAACTAATAGTGTGCTACGCACACTAAAAAGAAAAACTTTTGCTATAATTTTGAACTGGGATCATTTTTTGATTGGTGGGGCCACCAGCGGAACACCAAAAGCGAAATAGAGGGAACAACCACCATAACCTGAAAGTTACCTTTTGGAACCAGAAAAAAAAAACATTTTAGAACCATATTTGAACATTTTTTGGTTACCAGAACCCGGAACCACTTATTTTCAAAGGACCTAAAAACCACCACAATCGCCTCAAATTCAAATTCAACCGGTTTTCAATCTTGAATTTTATCAAACTTTTAAGTTTGAAGAAAACTTTCGAATCCATTTTGACTTCTTTATTTGGTAGGTATGAAAGATTGCAGGGTATAGGAGATGATTTTATAAATCAGTTCTAACGAAAAATCATTCGATAATAATTTCAAAAAAAAAACAAGTAAGATTATTCCATTAGATCTATCGTCATATGTACTCGTAAGTATGAAAATATATAGCAGTTCTCAGTAATAAGTACGAGTACATATGTACAATCACATCTTCTCTTTTTCAAAAATTGTACATTTCTTTCAATGAAATGCAAGTTACAACTTCAACGAGGAGCAGCGAGAAATTTTAGAAATAGGTTTTAATGAAATGCATTTGTGTGATCAGCTGAGCTAACAACTCATTAAACTCATTTTCTTACAATATCACGCAACAAAATATAATAAGAGATTGAAGTTTCTATATCAATCAATATCCCTTGATCCATCACCACAATTGATTGAATTTTGATAATGTTACCTGTACTGCTACACACCATTACAAATTCATCGGCAGAATCTTGACGGAAGGTATTTTCTGTAAACAAACAATCAAACATATAAAGTCATTAAATTAGGTAAACTCGATTTAAAATTTTAGAAAGATGTTTCATATATTTTGAGCTGAAATTCGAAGGTGAGACTAGGATTAGTTGTTATAGTTTTGAAACCTTTTGAATTCTTCCCAGTTTCCACCCCACCCCCTTCAAAAAACTGGATTTTTAACAAAAACTAAAAGCTCTAGGAAAAGCACCAAAATTGCGAGGTATGAAATTTGTCACTTTCGTAGCATGATTAATTTTTTATTGAAATGGTGAAGGGCGGAGGAGGAGGGTTATATTTGTGAGAAAATTTCGAGCAACAATTTACAAAATTACATATTCAGCTTTCTTTTATTCGACCTCCTCCTCGTCGATTCGCAACATCATATAAAAATGACTTCCACTTGCTGCTATTCGGGGAAAATTTTAATTAAGGGGGGGGGGGAGGTCAATGACCAGCAAAATTAAAGTAAAATCAGAACCGATATTGCTTACGAAAAAAACCATCTCTGGCATTTCAACCAAAGTTGCAGACTTTTCGTTGACAACAATTACCCAAGCCCCAAAAAATCTGAAAACTTCGCACGAATCGACATATAAAATGAAATAAAAAACTACAACATGCAACACTATATTTACTGTATAAACATTAACAAAACGTAAAACCTTTGTATATCAAATTATTGATATCGGTAAATTTATAAAATATTGATTCACTATATAAAATAGAAATGTACTGGGTGACGCTGCTGTTACATAACTTAACGTATGTATAGGTAAAAACACATCGATCGTCAATAAATTTTCAAATAAGTACGTAAGTTTTTTAGCCTAAAAAAAAATATCTTAAATTCGCCATCAGGTTATACGAATCGTACGTCGTCGTCGTCATCGTGGGCACGAAAAGGGAAAACACTACCATAAATACGTCATCTCTCTCGGAGAGAAGAAAAAAATTGCTTAAAATTCTACTAAGAAACGAGTCGAGTTTAATGTTGCTGAGAGAATTTACATACATTTTATATACGCAGATTCGTTCTTCAAATTTTTCTAAACACAAACAAAAAAAAAACACAGCTAAGCCAAAATGAAAAATCAAAAATAAAAAAACGAATCAAATCCGCTTCAAATAAAAACTGAATTAACTTAGAAATTTTTTTGCACTGCCTAAATAATATTTTCATTTTTTTTTCTTCGTTCAATCGAGCTAGACTAAAACAAGTGATTCTTTTCCCCTTTGTAAAAAAAATTTACCTTAACGTAAAAACCATTATAAATAATTAATACTAAAAAAAAAAAGTAAATAATAATATAAAATTTCATCACTGTATTAAAATAAATATTATTTATAAGTAAATAATAAAGGAGAACAAAAACCAAAAAAAAAACGAAAAAATAAAATTTTACAAGAATAAGTACGCGCTAAAATGGTAAAATTTAACTGGTTTGAATTTTTCACGATTCGGCATAATAATGGACGTTGAGAAAATGATCAATTATTAAGTACGTAAAATTCTACTTAGTATAGGTAATTTAAACGGCAGAATTTAACACATAAAATGTCGCCAGTCTTCTGAATATAAATAGTTATAGAATTCGACGTTGTTTTTTTTTTTAAATTAAAAATTATATGCGTTATTATGTATTTATAAGATGCTGTGTGACTAAAAAAAAATCTTCATTTATACAAAAGCTGTATAGTATAAATTGCTATAAGTATTTTGACGTGAACGAGCTGACAAATTTCTTTATACACAACGCTTACCATACAGCACGGGTAATTACGCGAATTACCCGCATAAAAAGTACGTAATAGCTTATTTAAAAAAATACAAAATCAATGTACCTAACAAAAGGGAAAAAAACGAGAAATTAAAAAACCGAAAAAAAGTTATCAAATGAAAATTCGCGTATTTAAATCGCACAGATGATTAAATTCGGAAAACCCTGATTGTTCACGTGAGAAATTAATAACCTAAAATTAAGGTACATAGGTAATCGAATTTATTCATATTCGTTTTGTTTTTTCAAAAAACGATCAATTTTTAATCCCATACTGATGCAGATGGGATGGTATTTAAATTGTAAAATTTTATCAATCGATTTCGTAAATTTAATTTGCATTTTTTTTTTTTTTGAAAAGGGGAGAGAGTATGAGATCATCTAAGTAACTTAAAGTATACATTTTTTTAAAAGGTAATTGGTTAAAGTTTCTCCCTGTCAAAGGTTTTCTTTCGATTGGATAATCGATAATCGAAAGGTGTTGATGATTTTTTTAAATCAGAATTTTTTTCAATTTAAACGATTTTCCATGCTTAATATCTCATTGGGGTACAACTTGATTCAGAAAATCGATCATCAATTACACCGAATCGAAAAAGGGAACCTATAGCCAGGGCATAATTTATTTTGGTTTAATTTAAATTTTATCTAGTCTAATTTATCGACGTAATTAAATATAAAACTTGGTCAAACTAACGATTAAAAATGTACACAACTATTTTGGAAAAGCGAGAAAAAAATCACTCCGCCAAGGATGCTAATTAGAATCGGTGCGATTCAACTTGAGCTCTGAGTTATTACTCATGAGTCATGAAAAATAATTAACCAATCAGATGGCTGAAAACTCACCCTTTGTGGCCATATTTTATTCGATGAGAGTGAAATTCGATAAAAATTTGATCAAGTTTGCAGGAAAAACCTCGTGAATTGAGCAGCAAATGATTCGTTTTAAAATTATTTAACAAGATAATATTTTCAACTGATAATTCAGAGCTCAAGTTTATTTTTTTTTTTGCACCAACTGAGACAGCGTGATACAACTGATGAAAACTATAATACGAGTAGTTCACAGACCAAGTGAGAAAGTGTTCATTTACTGTTTTTGAGGTGGAAGGGTGAGGGGAGGGGAGATTTGGGCTAGTTTAGGATGCACAAGAATTGGAAAAAATTATTCAACCCTGCACACAGCGAGAAGGGGAAGTCAAAGAGGGGGTTATTTCTTGACCTAGGTATAAGTAGAGAGAAAGACTGCCAAAGGGTTCGATAAAGCACCATTCCTTGATACGAAATTCAATTTTTTTTCAACTTTGTGTTTGCACAATAACAACTTTAAGTCGACATTTCAAAGGCCATTTTTTGGCACTTGAGATTATTTTTTAGCTCTCGAAGTCCCAATTCCTTTTTCTTTCGCTATATATTCTGCTGGGCCAAATCTTTGGACAACAAAATTCACACAATTGATCAAAACGAAGTCGGCAGACTGGGCTGTGATTGAAATTTCAAGCTGAGTAAACATGGGTTCATTATTCAAATTTCAACTTCGCGACTTTTTTCAAAAACTGGTCCTGCGACCCACTAAAATGGGTCAAAATTCGCGCTGAATTCGAAAATAACGATCGTTCAATTTCACCCTCCCCCTTCACACACTTGCGTACCTCTCTCAGAAGCCATATTCTTTCAGTTTGATCGCGTAACATATCAAAATAGCTCAAAATTTTACGTCGAATTCAAAAATGACGATCATTTTATCTGAACTCTCTCCCTCGCCCCCCTCGGAACAGATTTTATTCCTTTCTGATCAAATGGTTACTCAAAATGAGTTGAACGAGAATTCGAAAATGGCGATCATTTCGTTCCAACCACCTCCACATCCTCCTACCCTTACATCAAAGATCGAACACTCCAACCACACAGTTTAATCAACTCGAAATTTCGAGCTGATTTCAAAAATTGAACCCCTCTTTCAATTCCCAAATGTAATTAAAATAAAACTGATTCAGAGGGGTCCAAGAACAGAGAGGAAGGAAATTAGAACGAAATGGATGTCATTTTCGAATTCAGTGCAAAATTTCAATTCATTTTGATAGGTCACACGATCAAGTTGAAAAAAAAATATTCTGGGAAGCCCAACAGCGGGCGGCGGGAGGGGATTGGAACAAAACTATGGTCATTTTTGAATTCAGTGCAAAATTTCAACCCATTTTAATAGGTCACACGATAAAATTGAAAAAAATTATTCTGAAGGGTCCAAGAATGGACGGAGAGCCGAACTAGAAAAAGTGGTTTCTCCAGTGTCCAAGCATAGGGGAAGGGGGGAGGAAGTTGAAACGAACGAAATGACTACCATTTTGGAATTCAGCGTGAAATTTCAACCCATTTTGATAGGTCTCAACAACACAATCACATTGAAAGAAAGTTTATTCTGTGAGGGGCCAAGCGTGGGTGGAGGGGGGGGGGGTAGAACGAAACAGTCGTCAGTTTCAAATTCAGTGCGAAAGATCAACATATTTTGATAGGCCACCAGATTACATCCAGGAAGAATAATTCTGAGGGGACCTGAAAATTGAAATCAGTGAAAAATCACCCCTCTAGGTAGATACACGATCAAACTAGAAAAAATGAATACTGTGAGGTCCAACAGAGAGGGGAGGGTTTGAAGTAGAACCAAATGATCGTCATTTTCGAATTCGGTGCAAAATTTGATCACATTTTAATAAGTCACACCATCACACTAATTTTTTTTAAAAAACTGCTTCTGAGGGGCCCAAGAATGGTGGAAGGAGGGGGGGTTGGAACAAAATGATGGTCATTTTTGAATTCAGTTAGTGCAAAATTTTAACCCATTTTGATAGGTTACACGATAAAATTGAAAAAAATTATTCTGAAGGGTCCAAGAATGGGTGGAGAGCCAAACTAGAAAAAGTGGTTTCTCCAGGGTCCAAGCATAAGGAAAGGGGGGAGGAAGTTGAAACGAACGAAATGACTACCATTTCGGAATTCAGCGTGAAATTTTAACCCATTTTGATAGGTCACAATAATACAATCAAATTTGAAGAAAAATGATTCTGTGAGGGGCCAAGAGTGGGGGGGGGGGTTTAGAATGAAATAGTCGTCAGTGTCAAATTCAGTGCGAAAGATCAACATATTTTGAAAGGCCACAAGATTATCCAGGAAGAGGGGTCCTAAAAACTCGGTGAGAGATTTCAGATTACAGGATCAAACGGAAAAAAATGGACACTGAGGGGTCCAACAAGGAGGCGAGGGATTGAAGTGGAACCAAATGATCATCATTTTTGAATTCGGTACGAAATTCGAACACATTTTGATAAGTCACATCATCAAACCAAAAAAAAATAATTATAATAATAACTGATTCTGAGGGGCCAAAGAGTGGAGAGGGAGAGGTTGGAACGAAATTATCATCGAATGATAAATAATTTATCAAACCCATTGCGAAATTTCAACACATTTTGATATTTGATAAACCATCATAATCAAACTAAAAGGAAAATGGATTCTAATTTCTGAGAGGTCCAATCGTGATGGTAGGGGGGGTCCGGCTGCAATAAAATGATCATAATTTTCGAAGTTAGTACGAAATTTAAACTCATTTCAACAGGTCACACAACTAAACTGAACAAAAATCCATTCCGACTATTCTGAGGGTGCCAAGAGCAGAAGGGGAGGGGGTAGGAACGAAAATACCGTCATTTTTGAGCTCAGGGCGAAATTTTAATCCATTTTGATAGGTCACATGACCACTTTTTGGCAATGGAAAAAGTTGTGAAATTGTAATTTGAATAGTACCTCTACCTACCAGCAACCAAAACAGAAACCAAACATAGAACGATTGTCATTTTTGAAATCAGTGCTCAATTTTAACCTATTTTGACAGGTCACAAGACCACTTTTGACCAAAAAAAATCAGCACGTTATAATTGGAACAATCAACAGTAACCAAAACCAAAAATATTACTAAATAAAAATCCACCATATCACCAAAACCACCAATTAACCAAAACCAAAACTTGAACCAGTAAAAATGTAAGAATCAAAACCGGAAACCAAAACCATAACGAAAAACAATTTCTTCCAAGTTTTTTGTTTTTGATTTTGATTTTTACTAATACAGGGTGTCCAGAAATATTGTGAACCCCAAAGAAAGTGTTTTATTAAAAATAAAGGTTGGCAACGTGAAATAGATGCATATGATTGGTGCAATGTTATCATTATCACCTTAGTCTAACAACCAATCATGTGCTATCACTATTATCATTCAGTATGATCAACCGAAACATTTAGCAGAAAATTTGTTTAGGGGTTCACAATATTTCTGGGCACCCTGTACAGGTAATTGATTAGGTATACAGGGTGCCCAGAAATATCGTGAACCCCAAAGAAAGTTTAGTTTTTCATTAAAAATATAGGTTGGCAACGTGAAATAGATGCATATGATTGGTGAAATGTTATCATCTCAGTCTAACAACCAATCATGTGCTATCATTATTATCATTCATAGTGACCAACCGAAATATTTAAAAGAAAACTTTGTTAGGGGTTCATGATATTTCTGGGCACCCTGTAGGTAGTGATTTGTTGGTTCTAGACTGGTTCACTAATTTTTCAAACGTTCTCCTACTCGACTTCAGCCCAAAGTTGAAAGTTGAAACCTCTCGTTATGAAAACAAAAAACAAAAGAAGGAAAATGAAATTCTGCTCTCCCAGCTCCATTGATAACGAATCAAAATTTTAAAAATCCTGCAGAAGTGCAGACGTTTAATAAACACAATTTCAAAAAATGATAAAATCACAACCAAACCCAAATTAAATTAACCAAAATTAACTATACCTACTGAAACCAGAACGTTTCAGAACCAGAACCCAAACTATAGTTCTTTTTCATCGAAAACCAATAAACCAAAACCCATCTTCATTTTGCTTTTGATCACCGAACAACATCTCTACCAACTCACACAACTTGACGATTCAATTACTGCCAAATGATCAACTTCGTCGGTTTAGTTGTCCAAAAATTTGATCAAACATCTTCCAATTAACTTTTCTTGCCCTCCTCCTTCTTCAAAAAACCAGTAACTTCGGTTTCTAGATCACTTTCTGTCACTTGGTTCGTGAACTAAAAATAAGTACCATAACTCGATTACGATTCAGTTGAGGAATAGATACCAAGGAATATCAACAAATTACTACGATTACGAAACGATATCGTTATCAGATGAGCTTCATAACCTGATTAATTTCAGAAGAATTCGCGATCAAGATCGTGATCAAGAACGATACCAAAATACTCATCGTTTCGATTGTGTTTCAACACACGAATACACACATAAACATACAACTCCTTTCAATCGTTAACAAAGATAGATAATTTCATATCACAATCTTACCTGGTGCTTTGCTTCAGTCCATTGTTTAAGGAACAATATACAGATATACTCTTCGGTAGTAATACGCCACTGATTACGTACAAATAATAACAATTTAGGTAAATATTCGACTAGATCGGAATCAGGTACACTTCAACTCTTCATAGACACGAAATTTTCATAAAAATCCGCGAACAATGAAACGAACGATTTTAGAGTAGCATTCGTATCACTACACACAATAGTTAATTACTTAACAAGATTATTTAGGTAATAATAAAACAAAGTACATAAGAGAGAATTGAAATTTAAAGAACACTTATACGTTAATTCGCACTTGGCACTTGTGCTTCGAAGTACATATTTTCTTTATATGGTGGTTCCGAATATTACATAAAAAAGGTCTACTTCTACGACGCGCGGAATTCGGTCTTCGAGCAGCGATTAAACGAGGCGAGGGCCAATTACACAATAATAACAAAACAAAAAAAAGTACATAGGTATAAATTTCTCCAAATTATAAAGAAGAAACGATTAAACACAAGCACACAGATTTTCCATTATAGACGATCATGATGAGTCAGAATCAGTCGTCTAAACACAAAAGGGTAGAGACCGGTCACTGGTACAGCGCGGTGGTTATTGTTCTATCGCATAAAAACAGCAACAAAGATGAACATTACTTATCGAGTAATTTTCAAAATGTATAAAAAACATTAAATGAGCGTTTTGTAATAATCGTTTCGTAATTAAACACGAGTAACGTATTTACAATTAATAAAATACACGCGAAAAGACGAGGTTGAAAATGGAAAACGAAACACAAACAGAAACATAAAATGGTGGATCCCTGATTGTGTGTAAACTGAAAATCAGTGTTGCCATTTCGGCCAAATGAAAATTGCCAACGAAAAAACAGGTTTTTTTGTTTTTTTTCTGCGATAAAATTTTTTTAAATTTTAATTTAATTAAAAATAAATTTCGAACGCGATTAATTACTTGATTAATCAACGTGATTAGATAACAACACTGATTTATCTCTGAACTACGTAATTATTCAGGTAATTCGTTAATTATTAATACTCATTAAGCTAAAAACTTCAACACAACATTTCAAAAATCAAAATTAAAACAAAAACAGTTTCAACTACACAGCGGATAACAAAACAAAAGTAAAACAAACTCAAAAATAAAATCAAGAGATCTACGCGAAAATATCTTAAAAATGCGATGGCATTCGGGTGTAAAAAAATAATTTAAAAATATCGTCGAGATATTTGATTAGATTTAAAAAGGAACTATCCAACGCTTTAACACGATTCTCTTACTTATATTATCACGTCCATTTAATAACAAAAGAAAAAAAAATTGTTTAACAAACCGAAGAGTTTTTTTTTTTAATATTAAAACGCAACGTCGTCGTTTTTTTTTTTCGTATATAAATTGTATACAGAGATCAAATTTGGCATTTATTGTTAAACGTTCACGCTTATTTATCCGTTAAGGTAATATTACGAAATTATACCGATTAAGTTTAATCAGTCGTGTGAAATGATTAGCCCTTTTGTATTGCTAAAACATATAGCGCAACTATCAAGCCGATGAAGCTCACTTCTTCGAAAAAGTGAACGTGTTAGTTAAAAAAATTTCATTTTCGTAGATGTAATTATCTCGGGGCATTGCCGCTCGCTCACGGCAATGGCGCTAATTACTAAACACTGTCGACGCTGGCGAATCGTTGACCTAGTTCGTCGCATACGTGCTGATGTCCGGAATACGAGTGCACCGATCCGCCTGGTAACATGTGCCGGTGACGACGCTGATGTTCTCTTCTTTGGCACATCAGGCAGAGCAAAAGTAACAGCACAGCGCCTCCGATTGCAGCTCCGGTTACTGTCATTACCATCCAGTCAGTCGTTTCGATTACGATACCTATATTAAAAGGGATGGTAATCGTTAGTTTGGAGTTTGATATTGCATAGGTAGGTATTCTAGTCCAAGGTACATATTGGGATGTAAATTGATTCGATCTACGTACAATTCTGTTCATCCGAGAGATCATTTTCACCGCAATTTGATATATTATTGCAGCGTAGCTTTCCTGGTATACAGTAGCTGGATTTTTCGCATTTGAACTCGTTGCAGACACTCGACGATACAGAAACTTCGGTCCACGATAAACGAAATCCTTCAGCACCGACTGATTTATCTCCGACAACGAAACTGTAAGAAATTGAAAGGTAGTATTCGTTATTCTAGAACCTTACGATCCTTTTGGACAGAAGATAGGCATGAAGCTGCCTCTGGCTTTAGAACAGTGAAAACATTACCTTATCCTGGCTTGATTGGACACAGACATGTACAGCATGGTATCATTGGGTGCTTTTTCTCCGCACAATTCTATCGGAGGAGCTTGTATATCTAACCACAATCTCACTACAGCTGCAGGACATCCTCTGCCTACAATAATTCAAACACGCAACAACTCAAAATCATAATTCAATGGAAATGTACCTACACATTTTCACTCGATTAAGCTTTTGGAAAAGCTCCACATACCGGCTGGATTTCCTTCTAAAATAAACGAACCAAAATTGAGCAATATTTGATGGCCTGGTTTAACCGTAATAAACCAGTTACAAGTCTTGAGTGCTTGTCCCATTGTAGGTACTTCGTATTTAATAGGATAATTGGTGCTTTGCAGGATACCATCTTCGGCGTGACTGATATTACTTCCGCAATCTGAATACATTTTTAAAATTCCATCGTCAGTATGCAAATAACAAATAGGTATGTAGGTACCTATTTCCTCAAATTTACGATGAAATTGAAATAAATTTTTTGAATCACCTCCGAAGATGGATTTGACAGTTTCGAACGAATATCTCGCTTTGAAACCGCTGAAAACGTTGTTCGCGTCTGTCTGAAGTAATACTTTCATTCCGGTGGCTCCTCTGTACGATTCTATGGGTCCGGGTGACGTCAGACCGCAAAATCTACCAATTCTGATTTCCGAACCGTCTTTGTACATGTTGTATATCTCGACGTAGTCTTCTTGGCACAGTTCGTCGCTATAAACAGAAATCAATATGTGAGAATTTCATATTTGAATCCATCGCGAAAGATACATGATTGTTTTCAGAGGTCACTGAACTCGAATATCTGATCAATTCATCGATAAAATTATTCGAATCAGTGATACGAGAACAATCAAGCTTTTAAGCTGAGAAAATGCTCTAGTTTGTTCTTCAGGGTGTCTATACTAATTTGAGGCACTAATTTTCCCTCACTTGATCCGGTTTTTCAGATTTCCAATTTTCCAGATCCCTTTCAAATTTTAAACTTCAACTGCACTCAAATAGTGGGAGGGGGAAAGGGTCACAAGCTAGCATTTTTTGGGGCCAAAATTTTTCTGTTTTCAAAGAGAACTAGAAAAAATAAAAAAAGTAGGTAAATAAAAATTATAAGGATTGATTGGAAAAAAACTGGTATCTTTTTAGGCAAAAATATTTTTTGACAATTACGACAAAAAATAAGATTTTTTGACGATTTTGGCACAAAAAAAGACCATATAATTAGGGAATTTGGGCATAAAATCAAAATATTTATTTTTTGAAAAAAAATGAAATTATTTTCAATTTTTACTAAAAGTTATTAATTTTATTTGAAATTTTGACAAACTTTGGGAATTTCTTGGAAAAATTTAGGCTAAAAACAACACTTTTTATTGGCAATGTCAGAAAAAAAACAAGACTTATTTCATCAGTTTCGGGTAAATCAGGACCTTTTGAAAATAACGACAAAAAGTGAGACCTTTTTACCACTTTAACAAAAATCAACACTTTACGACAATTTTTCAAAAAAAAAAAATGTTTTGGCATAAAATAAAATTTTTTGACAATTTTTGACCAAAAATGGAAACTTTTTGACATCTTTGGCAGAATAAACTCGGACTTATTTTTTAAAAATTCAATCTGGAGTTTTTTTTGAGAATTTTTTAATGTGTGGAAACTTTTTTGGGAAATTTAGACAAAAAACTGCATGTTTTTGGAAATTTTGAAAAAAACCAGGACCTTTATTTTTTAGCAGTTTTATATAAATTTGACCTTTTCGACAATTACTACAAAATAAAGTAAAAATTTTTTACCATTGCGTTAAAAATCAAGATTTTAAGACAATTTTGGTTTTAAAAAAATTGGAATTTTTGGCCATATCTTGGCATGAAATGACACCTTTTGACAATTTCGGCAAAAGTAAGAACTTTTTGACAACTTTTGTGAAAAAAAAAAAAAAACAATTTTATTTTTGCAACTGAGATTTTTTGGAAATTTTATGGAAAAATTTGAGCAAAAAAACAAGATTTTTTTTGGAAATTTTGGCCCAAAAAAAAAAGTTTTCATGCAGCAATTTTGGATAAATTCGGACTATTCCACAACTTTTGATAAAATTTGGGACTTCTGTCAATTTTGATAAAAATAGCAATTTTTTGACAACTTTGATACAAAATAATACCTTTTTTGACAAAAATTGAAAATATTTCCGATTTTGGTAAAAAATAAATAATTTGTTTTGCAATTTTTACAATCTGTGGAAATTTTTTGAGGAAAAATAGATAGAAAATCAGGACTTTTTAGACATTAAAAATCCAATCAGGAGTTTTTTTTGAAAATTTTTAAAATCTTTGGAAATTTTTTTCGAAAACTTGGATAAAAAACTGCATGTTTTTGGAAATGTTGAAAAAAATAGGACCTTTATTTTTAGCAGTTTTATATAAATTTGACCTTTTCGACAATTATTACAAAGTAAAGTAAAAATTTTTTACCATTGTGGTAAAAATCAAGATTTTAAGACAATTTTGGTTCTACAAAAATTGTAATTTTTGGCCATATTTTGGTATGAAATGACACCTGTTGACAATTTTGGCAAAAGTAAGAACTTTTTGACAACTTTTGTGGAAAAAAAATCCTTTTTGGAAAAAGTTTGAGCAAAAAAACAAGATTTTTTTTTTGAAATTTTGGCCAAAAAAAAGTGTTTTTATGCAGCAATTTTGGATGATTCGGGATTTTTTGTCAATTTATGATAAAATTTGTACTTTTTGACAATTTTGACAGAAATTGAGACTTTTTTCAGCACTTCACAAAAAGCATACCATACTTACGTTTCTTAGCAATTTTGGTAAATCATTGGACTTTTTTTAATTTAGGCAAAAAACGGAACTTTCATTTGGTTATTATAAAAAGGGGGAGGGGGAGGTTCGACAATTTTGACAGAAATTGAAACTTTTTCACAATTTTGGCATATAATGGTACTTTTTGGCAATTTTGCTAAAAATTGTAACTTTTCAAAAATTTTTACAACAAACAGGAATACTTTTTTTTTATTAAAAATTGAAATTTTCCTCTATTTTGACAAAAATTAGTTAGAACATTTTTTTTTTTTACAATTTCGACAAAGAACAAGACATTTTTCGGAAATTTTGATGAAAAATAGACTTTTTGGGCACTTTTGGAATAACATTGAATTTTGGAGGGGGGGATCAAGGCAAAACATAGTATTTTGCTAATAATTTTAACGTTACATGTTTATGCAAGAAAGGAGGAATTTCGTGGCAATTTTAGCAAAAATTAGGACTTTAATTTGCATTTTGATCAAAACAGGACCTTTTTGACAATTTAGTCACAAAGGTGACTTCTTTTTACAATTTAAGAAGAAATTTATACTTTTTGGCATTCTTGACAAAAATCAGTCTTCCTAACAATTTTGTCAAAAAAAATGTCTGTTTCAAAAACTTCGAAAAAAGCGAGACTTTTTCGAAAATTAAAGCACAAATTATCATTTTCCAAATAATTCGATAAAAAATCGCATCAACACGATGGAAACTCTTACCCAAATTGCGCCACAGTCGCATTCGCATTATCTGCTCGAACTTTGAACGTATCAAAAATCAAGGCAACTTGTTCATTTTGAGTAGGATAGAAATAATACATGCAAGTGGTATTGCTCGGGTAGTTTCCAGGATACCTCGGTGAATTAAATTCGCCTTTCTTTTGACTAGTGCTTTTGTACGTGTACATACAACTTCCATCAGGAGCTGGCGTTCCAGGTATTAGGTATTCTGAGACAGACAAAAAAAAAAAAGAATATAGAGATATTGAAAATTTCAGTAAACGTTGCTCTTCCTGCAGTCGAATCATTCGAATCATCGTACCAGTTTCAAATTTATATTTAGCCTTGAATCCTCTGCCTTGTGAGTCACCGCTGGCAAATATCATAACTAATCTAGGTCCTTCTGAGATCATAGTCTTTGGTTGATTTTCGCCACACATCTCGTAATCGTATTTATCGTAAGCGTCCGTTTGCTCTTGTCCTTTTAGGTAAATTTTGAGGTAACGATCTCCGCATCTGCAATTTAAAAAAAAAATCGGTCATCATTTACGCAGCTTTGTTTCTGATTTGAATTAAGTATTACTGATGTAGTTAACAACGTACTCGTCTTTTTCGGTTTTATCTCCTTTGGGTATATCGAACATTTCGAAATCTACTCGAACCCTTTCCAAGTTCTGTACATCTTGCATACCGTAAATAAAATATCGACAAACTGTTTTCGGTATATAAGGAAATGGGTAATTTGGACTAAACACTTGTCCGTTGCTTTCTTTTTTACTCAGTATTTTTTGATCACATTCTGTTCCTAAAATATGTTCGCCGCCATTTTTACCAATAAAATCTGTAAATTAAAAAATAAACACACGAATTAAATTAATGTTTTAATCTAAATAGTTTTTTAAAATATATAATTAAAAATCAAGCACACCCCCCCCCCCTTGAATTCTGATTTTTTTTAAACATAATTACATATTTGAAAACAAATTTCTAGAATGTGAGAAATGAAGTAACTTTTTACCTAAAATTTATTCAGAATGAAAAAAACTGAAAAAGTCAACAATTTCACCTTCCTCATTCCAAAACTTTACACACAAAACCAGTGCACAACTTCGCATACTGTTAAAAAATCAGCACTATAAATTTGAAAATTCCATAATTAAAATATCTCAACCATGCCCTGCGAATGCACGTATATGCAATTCAACCACCACGCCCCCTTTATCTCAATCCCGATTCCCGATGGTCAGTCGACCATATACCGAAGAGGATAAAATGTAATAAACATCGGTTTTACGAGTGAACTTGGGCTTATATGTAGTAGGCCTCTGCAATGTACATACACGAGGGTGTATTTTCGTAATTCCATTCTCGACCACAAAATTAAACGTTCACCTCTATAGCATGGTGTCTTTGTCGAATTGGAATGAGATGGGGTACATAAATATGCTCTAAAAAGAGTCTAGTATGTGGTTTAATACCTACCTCTACTGCTGCAATGTTGTAGCAGATATCTATCTAGTTTATACTATAAAGTAGGTACCTACATCTAGGTACAGCATTAACGTAAAATTAAATAAAATACCTACTTAGTTATAATGTTATTGAATTGAATTCGCATACTGCTACATATACACGTACCTAATTTAACAAAACTTTCGCTGAATTCAAAAATTCCTTTGAATCCTCGATTCTGCGTGTTGGCGGTCCTCTGAATGGCGTCGAACGTAACGAATAAATTTTCCGTGCTCGAGTATATGATTAAATTTCTATGCTGACCACAATATGTACCGATCACAGCAGATTCATTATCACCACCATCATAAACGGTAACGTAATCGAATGGGCAACTGGAATGAAAAAAATGTACATCGAGATTAGATCAATTTTCGAAAAAATATATAGAAAAAAGTTAGATAGGTGTACAAATATTCAGTAGCATAGTTTGTTGTTACTGAAGAAACTGTTTGTGAACCAGAAAACCTGTTTCAAGAGCTTCAAAGCGAAAGCTGTTCAGTTTTTCATGGCAAGTAATTTTTAATGAATCACTTTGTAGGATTCTGAAATTTCTAGAAACTACTGACAACAGATTTCGAACCATAAAAATTGTTTTCAAGCCGTAAAAACCGGTTTCGTACCACAGAAACCGGTTTAAAATCATCAAATTGGATTCAAGAATGTGAAGATTAAAAAAATACAGCTTTCAAAAATCTACAATACATACAACCTCTTTTTCGAAATTTTTTCAAAATCTCAATTTTTTCCAGAAATATTGTCCAAAAAGATGCAAACTTCGGAACTGGTTCAAAATAATATACCTCTGGAGCTTCTCAATCTCAATTTTTTTTTTCATTTTCGTAAGTCCAATGAAATACTAGTTATGATGAATCCAAAAACAAAAACTGAAAAACCAGCTTGAGAAGTATAGGAACAAATATAAGAAATTTTAACAACCAGTAGTCGATGGCGAAACCGGTTTCACGAGGTTTTTCTCAGGTTAAAATCACAAACCGGTTTGAAACTGAATGAACAAAAAATCATACCAATAGGCATCTCCTTCAAACAAAGTTTGAGAATTACTGTTTTCGCAGTTTCATTTTTTAAAAATGGAAATGATAAACAACCAGTTGATTGACAATGAAACCGGTTTCAAAACATAAGAACAAAAAAAGTAGCAATTCGTAGTGACCTAACATAATTTTTTGGAACAATGGAACATATCTTGGAATAATGATTCCGTTAGGTATTATGATGAACCGGTTTCAAATCAAGAAACCAGTTTGTAATGCTGTAAAAGCATGATAAATTTTAAATACTTCTATATTACCATTTTTGTTCAAAAATTTGTCCATGGCATATGACATATTGTTGAGGAACCAGTTCCATAAAACTGGTTTCAAACGTATGAGGAGTTACAAAGTTGGTGTTTAAAAAATTTAGCCCCAAAATTTGCGATCAATCAATGATTGATAATTATTATGAGATCCTAAACTGGTTTTATCAATTACAAAACCGGTTTCAGAAATATGTGGGTGGAAAGTGGCCAATTTATAAATATTGTGAGTCACTACTAAACCGGTTTCAAACATGTTTGAATGAAAACAGATTTATTTATTTTCCAGCAAAATGTTGGTTGAAACTGGTTTCAGCATTTATTCAGTTTCAAGAAATGATCAGAAACCAGTTTTCAATTTTGAGACGGGTTCAAATCTAAAAACTGGTTTGTAATGTTGTGAAGTAAAAATCAATTTTTAATATTTCTCTATCACAATTTTTATTCAAAAATTTAGCGTACAACATATTGTTGAGAAACCAGTTTAGAATAGAAATAAAACAAGTTTCAGACTTTTGAGGAGAAAATGATAGTTTCAGTAACCAATTATCAATCACAAAATTGGTTCTAAAAAAATCTGGACATGAAATTTTCCATCAATGAATATTAATTATTACGGGATCCTAAATGGGTTTTATCAATAATTATAAAACCCGGTTTCACATATATACGGGTAGAAAGCAACCAATTCATAAATATTGTGAGTCACTAAACTGGTTTTAAACATGTTTGAATGAAAACCAATCTACTTATTTTTCTAAACCAGTTTAGAATGGAAATAAAACCAGTTTCAGACTTTTCGAGGAGAAAATGATAAATTTCAGCAACCAATTATCAATCACAAAATTGGTTTTTGAAAAATCTGGACACAAAATTTTCCATCAATCATCCAATATACTTATATGGGATCCTAAACTGGTTTTATCAGTTATAAAACCAGTTTCATAAATATATACGGGTAGAAAGCGACCAATTTCTAAATATTGTGAGTCACTAAACTGGTTTTAAACATGTTTAAATGAAAACCAATTCATTTATTTTTCTGCAAATTATTGATTGAAAATTGAAACCGGTTTCCATATTTATTCAGTTTTGAGAAATGGTTTAGAACCAGTTTTTAAATTTGAGCACCGGTTTTAAATGATCTATATTCAATATTAATAGGGAACAAAGTTATTATTCGAACATTTCTGGGGATCTCCCATAACCATAACCGGTTTCCTCAAAACTATGAAACCGGTTAATACCTTTGGAGAAATGATCATTTGATATAATTTCTGAGTAACTCAATGCCACCTTTTCAGTGACTCTGAGTATGCTACCCAAAACATACCTACTAAAAAAAAACTGGTTGAGAAAAAGAATTAAACCGGTTTCAAACTCACGAAAACAAAAATAATACATTTTGAAAAAACCCCGCAATTGCTTAAGGGTCATTCCATGCCAAATCGGCGGATTTTTGCACGAGGGGTCTTCGATTTTTTTCAAAATCAGATCATTTGTAGAGGTCATCAAACGATGACGAATGACGCAAACCGGAAATTTTTTCGATTTTTTTTGACGGAGCTGTGGCGCTTCAAAGTTCTCCAAAATGGCCGAAAATGGAAAATTTCAGTTGCAAATTACTCCGGTTGTACGTGGTATAGAATTTTGAACTTTTTTTTCAAATTGTAGTACTTTGAGAGGGTAATCGACGAGTGATGTCAAAATCAGTGTTGCCACTTTCAAAAACCTAAAAAAATCGATTTTAAAACTTATAATTTAAATATAACCACGATCTCGGCGAGTAAAAATTCTGAAAAAATTCTCAGTTTTAGTCCTTTTTATGTAGAATAACATATCAAAAAATTAGACTGGCATCTTTTTTTATTTTCGAGAAAAAAAAATTACAAGTTTTACAATTGCTGCAAAAGTACCATCCGAAACCTAAAAAATGAAAATTTTTGCATTTTTGAAATATTTTACCAATGTGTAGACGATAATGTGAAAAAAATCCCCCTCCCCCCATTTGTCAACGAATTGACATTTTTCGTGCTATAAATTTTTATTTCAAGAGTGAAATTAATGCATTTTTCGTCAATTTGTCGACAAATTGGGGGGAGGGGGATTTTTTTCACATTATCGTCTACACATTGGTAAAATATTTCAAAAATGCAAAAATTTTCATTTTTTAGGTTTCGGATGGTACTTTTGCAGCAATTGTAAAACTTGTAATTTTTTTTTCTCGAAAATAAAAAAAGATGCCAGTCTAATTTTTTGATATGTTATTCTACATAAAAAGGACTAAAACTGAGAATTTTTTCAGAATTTTTACTCGCCGAGATCGTGGTTATATTTAAATTATAAGTTTTAAAATCGATTTTTTTAGGTTTTTGAAAGTGGCAACACTGATTTTGACATCACTCGTCGATTACCCTCTCAAAGTACTACAATTTGAAAAAAAAGTTCAAAATTCTATACCACGTACAACCGGAGTAATTTGCAACTGAAATTTTCCATTTTCGGCCATTTTGGAGAACTTTGAAGCGCCACAGCTCCGTCAAAAAAAATCGAAAAAATTTCCGGTTTGCGTCATTCGTCATCGTTTGATGACCTCTACAAATGATCTGATTTTGAAAAAAATCGAAGACCCCTCGTGCAAAAATCCGCCGATTTGGCATGGAATGACCCTTATCTGATTTTGGGCTCAAAATGACCAAAAATTCTCAAAATAGAAATTCTCGATTTATTACCAAAATTTCAACTCTTTTTGATAGGTTCCCCGTCAATCCATGACACCTTTTTTTCAACAAAAAAATGCAGAAAATCATAGCCCAAATTCGAGGTCAAAATTCTTCAAAAATTCTTAAAAATAGACTTGATGAAAAATTTTGATATTCGACCAATATTTTAAACACATTTTGATAGGTCACGTGACACTTTTTTTCAAAAATTCCTAAAATCTTCACTCAATTTTAAACTCAAAATTAGAAATAAAAATTCAAAATAGCAAATTTTGATTTTTCACCAAAATTTCAACTTATTTTGATAAGTCTCTGGAAATTTTTGATCTTCCGAAATTTCAACCTATATTTCGATTTCATAAATCCTTAAACTCGTAATCTCATTCAAGATTCTTCAAAAATGCTCATAACATGTTTTGTATGAAATATTTGAAATTCCCACAAAATTTTAACCTATTTCGATAGGTCAGAAGGCACTTTTGCAAAATTTTAAAAATTTAGTATACCTAACCAAATCCCAATTTTAGGTTCCAAATTTTTCAAAAATTTTCAAAAACTTTTTTGATGGCCATTTACAACGAAGACCCTCCCTCCCCTCCCCATTCGCCAAAGTATTTTTCAAAATAGGATCTCGGAACACCTGAAAACTGCCACTCAACCCCCCCCTCTTCATCAAAAATCAAAAAATACTAAAAATAAAGCAACATATCGATTGTCAAGAATTGGAAGACTATAAATTCATTCATTTTTTCTAACTGTTCCCCCCTCCCCCCGCCCCCTCGATGTTCTCTATGCGGTCAAATCGTCGAGATGACAAAAAATCGAATTTTGGAACTTCATTTTTAAGCTTTTCCAGAAAGCTACCTTCGAATATCCGTTCATTTTATTGATGCGTAAGTTGAGTTCCTTTTCAACCCCCCCCCCCTAATTTCGAAAAAAATCGATAAATTATGAAAATGTGGTGTGATATATCGATTTCTACTAATTTGAGCATGCTGATTACAAATATTTGGTTATTTTTCGGATTAGATCACTCGATATCCCTCAGGCCCCTAATTTTGAAAAAAAGTAGGTATGCGACCGAACAGCACATTGAAGTTGAGCAGCATGTACTCGATCTTACTTTACTTATACTGCAGCATAATTAAATAAATTTCAATTAAATCCATCCGACTAAAATAAACAACACAGCAATAGGTATAATTTTCTTTGAAGAAGACCAAACAAACCGTCTATACTAACGTTTCGATAACATCAATTAAAATTTTGAAAAAAGCTACCCATGTTTGAAAAGGTATACAGCACAGACGTAAGCTCGTCGTATATTTTTTAAATATCCATCTTTTTTTCCCCACTGCTTCGTCTACACAAACGTATAATATGTCATCGTTATTTCCAATCAAAACAGAATTACGTTCACTCGTTTACGCCTAACTGGTTCGAAAAACGACGAATGCACGAATCTACTGTATACTCCGATGATAAAGATAGAAAGACAGAAACGTAGCGTATTTCGTGCGTGAAGTAATTTCAATTTTGAAAATAATTAAAAGCTACAATATTTAAACTCGACGCAATACCGACGTAGAAAGAATACACGGACATGGACATAGAGACACAGACACACAAACACACGAAGCTCGCAAGCAGTAGGGTACCTAGATAGATAGAGAGAGAGAAAACTGGAAAGCGCATCTTCAACTATAGCTTTTTCACAATTAAAATAAAGCTCGCTTAAGAGTTGTACTGATTAAAAAGGACATATCTTTCAACGTTCTGGCTTTTATGCAAACAATGGCCAGATAAACAATGGCATATCTCAACACTTCAACGTTTCGCTTTGAGGTTGTTAATTAAAACTAGCGAAATGGGCTTTGACGGATAACTTTTCTCCCAAATGAAGCGCACTCTCTCACTCTGTTTCCGCAATACACAGATCTGCACTGTGTGCTGCGTTTTGCAGTGCATAAAATAAACAAAAATATGAAAGGGCCGATGACGAATAATAATATTGTCTATTGAGAGGGTAATTTTAATTTTCCTCGTGTAAGGTATAAACAAATAGGTAGGTATAAGAAGGTATAAAAATACGTACTGAGGGCCTCCGGAAAATAAATCAAAGTCTCGGAATTCCAGATGCACACGTTGCCCACTGACTCCTAAAAATAAGAAACTACAAAATAATGGTTTTGGATATGCTCCCGGGTACGTTGGTGACATGATGACGCCTTTTCGTTTCACTTTTGAATTTATCGTAAACGTGCACGGGATGTTTGGAGCTGCTGTGCCAACTTGGAAATCCGCTGAAACAGAAAAAGTGCGTTATTAGAATCACGAGTGTTCGTATTGAAAAATACTGTCAGGTGTGCCATGGGAAAGAATGTCAAAAATATATTTTGCCTGGAGATACTGCGAATGCAATTCATATGATGGAAGAATGAGTTAGGTTGCAGAATCTGAAAACTGAAGGGGCAAAAATATGGAATATTTCGTGGAGATTTAAGATTCTTGATTCTTCAAGGTTAAAAGTTTGAACGAGTAGTTGAATTTAGAGACGAAGGGAACCAAGACGACGAGGAGAGGGAGAGATGCCCCCACCCCATTTCAGCCCATCCTTAAAACTGAAAGAGATTATGATTGACTTAGATATTCAAAGTACCTACTCTACTACCTTCAATTTTGAGCATGGGCGAAATATGAAAATGACTTTTTTAAAAATAATTCCCCCCCCCCCCAATTTTGAGTGATTTACGATCGATCGAATTAAATCATAATTTTGCGAGACATACGAATTAAGAAGAAAATGTTTTTGAGCAATTTTAAATAATTTCAAGCCCAATATTGGGCCATGAATGACTTTTTTCAGGATTTTTTAAAGGCAATCATGCAACCTATCAATATAGGTTAAAGTGTCGTCAGAAAATCAAAAATTGCTATCAGAAATTTTTAGGGCTTTTTCAAAAAATGTTGAGTAAAAAATTGAGTCATGATTTTCGTGATTGTTCAAAAAGGTGTCATGTGACCAATTCAAAGAGTTAAAAAATTAAAACTTTAACAAAAAATAAAAACTTTTCATGACAACTTTTTAAAAAGTATTTTGGAAAATTTTGAGCCTGAAATTGGGTCATGCTCATGACTTTTTAAATATTTTCTGAAAACAACCATGCGACCTATCACAATGAGTTGAAATTTTGTGAGAAGATCAAATATTTAGACAGAAATATTTTTTGAGAATTTTTTAAAAATTTTGAGGTCAAAATTGAGTCATGATTTTTGGTACATACTGTTGAAAAATGTATCATGGGACAAATCAAAAATGAGTTGAAATTCAAGTAGAAAATTAAAAATTGTTATTTGAAGAATTGTTGATCATTTTTAGCTCAAAATTAGGTTACAATTTTCTAGATTTCGGAAAAAATGTGTCATAGGACTAATTAAAATGAAGTGAAAAGTCTGCAAAAATCAAACATTTCTATCAATACTTTTTTTTGAGAATTTTTGAAAAATTTTGAGCCAAAAATTTAGTCATTGTATTCAAAGTTTTTGAAAAAGTATGCAGCCTACCTCTTAACATAAGTTGAAAATTTGAGAGAAAATGAAAAATTTTCAAATTTCACATTTTCAAGGTTGCATGAAATTCCAAAATATTGACTCATCAATTTTGGATTGGAGCATTCTTCAAGCATATTGTCTAGAAAAGTTTTGATGGACAATTTTGATTTTTTCCTCCAAATTTTTCATCCGTGTTGATACGTTGAAAAACACATTTTCAAACACACCGAAAAGTTCGTGCCAATTTTGGACTCAAAATTCTTCAAAAATGCCCAACAAATTTTTTCATTAAAATTTTTGTAAGTAATAATTATTATTATTCTAACCAAAAATTAACTAAATCTTATAGGGTCGCATGATACTTTTTCAATACTTAAAAGGGCTTAAAAAACATTTTCGATGAAATATTTGAAATTATTCCCTCGAAATTTTAACCAATTTTGATAGGTCGCATTGCAATTTTCAAACACCGAAAATCACGACTGAATTTTCAGGTGAAAATTATTCAAAAATGCTCAAAAAACATTTTTGTTGAAATACTTATTTGGATTTTTTGCGAAATTGTAACACATTTTGATAGGTCACATAACACATCGAAAATTGTGACCTGAATTTAACCTCAAAATGATCAAACATTCTCAAAATATTTTCCACCGAAATTTCAACTCATTGTGATGAGTCCCATGGCATTTTTTTTTCAAAATTTTCAAAAATACTTAATGACCCAATTTTGGGTCCAAATTTTTTTAGAAATATGTACTTACTTAGAAAAAATCTCTATAGAAATTTTTGATTTTCTGCCAAAATTCTAACTCATTTTACGAGGTCTCTAGGCCATTTTTTTTCAAAAATTCCAAAAACCGAGACCCAATTTTGAGCTTTAATTTTCAAAAATCATAACTCAATTTTGAACTTTAATTTTCAAAAATCATAACCCAATTTTGAGCTTGAAATTCTTCAGAAATGCTCAAAAAAAAGTTTTGATAGAAATTTTTGATTTTCTGACAAAATTTCAACTTATTTTGAAAGGTCTTAATGGCACTTTTTTTTTTGAAAATTCCATAAATCGTGATCCGATTTTGAGCTCAAAATCATGAAAAATTATCAAATTAGCAAATTTGGATTTCGCACTAAAATTTTAACTCATTTTGGGAGATCTCTAGACACGCATTTTCAAAAATTCTGAAAACCGGGACCTTTTGAGCTTCAAATTTCAATAAGTATGACCCAATTTTGGGCTTAAAATTTTTTTTAAATGCTCAAAAAAAATTTTTGGTAGAAATTTTTGATTTTCTGCTAAAATTCCAACTCATTTATGGGAGGTCTCTAGAACCATATTTTTCAAAAATTCCAAAAACCAAGACCTAAATTTTGAGCTCAAAATTTTCAAAAATATAACCCAATTTCGGGCTTAAAATTTTTCAGAAATGCTCAAAAAAAGTTTTGATAGAAATTTTTATTTCAACTTATTTTGAAAGGTCTTAATGGCACTTTTTTTGAAAATTCCATAAATCGTGACCCGATTTTGAGCTCAAAATCATGAAAAATTATCAAATTAGCAAATTTGGATTTCGCACCAAAATTTTAACTCATTTTGGGGGATCTCTAGACACGTTTTTTTTTCAGAAATTTCGAAAATCAAGACCCAATTTTGAGCTTTATTTTTCAAAAATTATGACCCAATTTTGGGCTTGAAATTTTTTAGAAATGCTCAAAAAAAAGTTTTGATAGAAATTTTTGATTTTATGTCAAAATTCAAACTCATTTTGGAAGGTCCTGGACACTTTTTTTCAAAAATTCCGAAAACCAAGACCGGATCTTGAGCTCAAAATTTTCGAAAATCATGACTCAATTTTAGGCTTAGATTTTTTCAAAAATGCTCAAAAAAAAAGTTTTGATAAAAATTTTTGATTTTTTGACAAAATTTTAAACAACTCATTTTGAAAAGTCCCAACGTACTTTGTTTCAAAAATTCCAGAAATCGTGACCCAATTTTGAGCTCAAAATAATAAAAAAAATCTCAAAATAGCAAATTTGTATTTCGCACCATAATTTAAACTCGTTCTGATTGGTTTCATGGCACCTTTTTCGAAATTTCCAAAACTCATGACCCAATTTTTGGCTTGAAATTTTTTAGAAATGCTCAAAAAAGTATTATTGATGGAAATGTTTGATCTTCTTCCAAAACTCTGACTCATTCTGATAATTACGTAGCTTCCAGAGTAAATTTTTTCATACGCTAAATCCTGAGACTCGTGATCTGATTTTGAGCTCAAAATGATCAAAATATTGATTTTCAATTTCAAATCGAAATTTTAACTCATTCTGATAGCAGGTAAATTCCGAAACTCATAATTCAGTTTTGAGCTTAAAAAATTCTAAAGTTTTTATGGGAAATTTTTTGTTTTTCTGCCAAAATACTTATTAATTCATTATAAGTTAATAGGTCATATGACAATTTGTTTCAAAAATTCCAAAAATCATGACGTAACTTTTGATTAAAAATTATTCAATAATTCTCAAAATATCAATTTTTGATTTTCTCCCTTTTCAACTCATTTTTACAAGTCCCACACAACACAGTTTTTCAAAAATTCTGAAAAAACTTCGTCTGAATATTGTCCTCAAAATTCTTCAAAACTTTTTATTAAAAAAAAAAATCATTTTTGTCAAAATGTTTGAAT
The DNA here is from genome assembly GCF_950023065.1 of Planococcus citri. NCBI lineage: Eukaryota > Metazoa > Arthropoda > Insecta > Hemiptera > Pseudococcidae > Planococcus > Planococcus citri. The sequence goes on from NC_088681.1 coordinate 13,193,698, forward strand.
TTTTTGCAAAATCCCAACTCATTTTGAAAGGTTGCAAGGGAATTTTTAACAATTCCACAGCAGTCTAATTTTACTCTGAATTGTGAGGGGGGAGGAGGAGAGAAGATTCAACTTTAAAATTCGATTTCGATCCACTCTGCAGGACGTCTTTATTCGCGAACTCTGGTCCAATGCTCATGAAGTGATCACCATTATGCTCCGGATATGATTTTTTTTGGGCCCCAGATTTATTGAAGTCTGCGTACTTGACAATTTTTGGGTGTAGTTTGACCAAAAATGTACACTAAAAAGCCAACTGAATTCGAAAACAGGGCACAGACTCAATTTCAACTTTTTTACTTACCTTAATTTGATCAAATTTTGATTTTTTTTCAAGGAAAATAAACAAATTTAAACTTTTGAAAATTCTCCAAAGTGAAATGTCAGCCAAGCTGAATTTCTAGAGCACTTTTTGCCAACTGTACTGTAGACTGAACTAATTTTATAGATTTTTCAATTTTTCAAAAATTCCAGACTACAAAAAAAAACTTTTAAACCCTCACCAATCGATTTGGGAGGTCGAAAAAAAGGCAGGGACTCAATTTCAGCTTTTTAACCTCAATTTGATCAAATTTTGATTTTTTTTCAAACAAAATAAGCCAAAATTTAAACTTTAAAAAATTCTTCAAAAATTAAAAATGTGAAATTCAGCAGTACAGTGTTGCCAAATCGGCATTCCAGATGCTTGATTCAATTCAATTCTAACATTCAAATATTTTGTCTTTAAAAAAAGTCAGTTTTCCAACATTTCCAGTGGGTTCTATTTTCAAAATTTTTGCATTTCCTGTTTCATCCATTTTCTTCAAAAATACGATACCTCAACGAAAAATGATGATAATTAAAAAAAAAATAATTCTAAAAAATAAGCCCAGAATCAATTGAAAAAATGTGGGACATCGTGTAAATCAAATTGCAGAAAAGCTCTCTAAATTAGACTAGCATGACTGGTGGGGTAAAAAACATTTAAAATAAGTACCTAGGTAGTGCGTTTTGTGACGAGGAAAACTATGCTCTTTCTATATCTTTACACGATGAGAAGAACTACACAGTTCCTTATATTATACGTAGGTATAATGTGGGTACGTAGATATTCTCGTCTCACTGAAGCTGATTTAGCAAATAGTTCAGCTCGAAGCTCCGTTTAAGAGGCGTACATGCCTACACTACACATACTAGCCTACATTATTGTAGGAGACGTACGCCAAGTACTCGAGAAAATTTTTCATTTTCACCGCTACATTTTGCCAGTTTCACTGTTTCACGCTCGAACGAGTAAAATAAATGCTTAGAGTAAGCGAGTATATAGCGAAAGAGCGCGAGATAAGTGTAATGGGAAAAATTCGCGACGCCTTTGACGAAAAACGTAGGTAATTTAACAAAGAAGGCACGAAAAAAAAAAAACCATACACCATATCCTACTCGTATATACGATGAAAGCTGGCTCGACATAAATTTCATAATGAATTTTCTCTTCTGCAGTTCAATTCATCTATAATATTATTCTTTTCGATAATTGTTTTTTTTCCTCGCGAGTTGAGAGAGCGTAAAAAAAAGGGTATCATTTTTCTATTCCAGTTTCGACCAAAAAAGTGCCATATTTCAAGCATCAAAATCTATACGTATCTGCTTAAATTAAACCATAGATAACTTTATAATCAATCTTCGAATATACGAATGCGGATATTTTCGACGAGCTTACGAATTACCATAATTTTAACACATCGACCATCGGCCAATTGGATAATTGGATATTTGTGCCCTTAACGTTTCGTCGTCATCATCGTCGAATGTAATTTATCGTTTAATTTCCTATTGATTGCTAAGACCGTCGAATAGTCGAGTTCAACGACAATGTTGGCTTTTCTTTTTCGTACAATTTACCTTTGTACTAATAATGATCGTGTCGAAGTCGAATATGTAGGTACGTGTAGTTAATTTTAAATACCTACGTAACCGAGGTTGCCAAGTTTACCTACTCGATTGTATTCGCAGGGTTTAATAATCGAACTTCGAACTTCGAAGCTGTAATGAATGACAAATGTTGAACGTGTGTGTGTGTGTAGTTTATTGTGTGTTGTAAATCAATCATCGACTAAGTACAAGGGTTATAAACTTCGACTTGCGAAATTCTCGCTCAAGATACAGACTTACATAAGTCGTCTTTTTTTTCTCTCAAAAACTGCGAATAATTAATTGCAAATCGATGAACAAGGTCTGTTATTTTCGAGTACTTTTTGTTGCAAAAACGCCAGAAGAAAGGGTTCAAAGTAGTATTATGTGGAGCAGGACGAGCAGGCAGACGAGGAGTGGAGCTGCAGACTGAGCGTATGATTAATGGTTTTATTGTCTGATATCTGTGTTTCCTTAGTCCTGCGTTGAAGAAATTGGAATATTTTCAATGTTGGAGAAATGGTAACACTGGGTTTGAATCGAATTCCCCCCCCCCCTGAGGCTCGAGGTAGGCAATTAATGGTTCATTGGTGAGGGAAAATTGCATATGGGGTATCCCCTTCCCTCCTTCCATCTCTCGAATTGATCAGAACTGGCTCGAAACAGGATCTGCATGGAATCTCTTGTGTTTTTTTAGGGAATTTTCACAACCAGTGGACGCCATTTGAGCTGGAATTTGGCTCATGGAAAGAGCATGTGATCCAGACCTCTGAACCAGATAATCCAAAGGCAACCTCTCGAATCGATGATTCGATTTGAAGCTTGTAGCAAAATTTGTCCTCTACTCAGCGAATTAAACCTACTCTAAAAGGACCTACTTACCCCACCCATCTATAAGAAAAAGGATGGATATTCAAAGGGGATAAAAAAGATAAAGGATTAATTAAAAGCGCGAGTTATTATAGGGCAAGGATAAGGAATAATTTATACAGTGATACTTACAGTCGTTAATGAAAGTATATCTGCCCACGAATACATCCGGTGTTGTTTCATTTTTATCCGTATAAAAGCTGAATGCTATTGTCCGATATAACGATATTCTGGCTCGGGGTGGTATAAGGCCGCAAAAACGACCTCCGAATGGACTATTAATTAATTCCGTAGCATCCGGATGTTGAACTTCTGCGTATAAATCCAAGTACTCGTGCCTGCATCTGTAAAATGGCGTTATCCGGCGTATAAATTTTCTTTGTAGCTATTTTTTTGGTGGTGAGGAGGGTGGTTAATTGCTGTTTAACGAGAAAATGGCATTTTGCCTAATTTTGTTCCGTTTTGTGGGCCTTTTTCTGTGCTGTTGCTTTTTTTCCTTGGAAAATGATTCCATACTGGTATTTTCGTATCTTTCTTTATAGTTATGACTTCATAAGCTTTTTCAATCTTAACCGCTAGTGAGCAATTAAAATACCAAACAAAAAGAAGATTCAAATGCAGGTGGGGGGAGGGGGTGATGGCCGAATCTTCAACTGCAATACCGGTTCAGAGATAGACAAAACTAAAAGCAAAAGCAGCTTTTTACTTGAAAAAATTTGTTAAATTGTCATGGAAAATCTTTGCAATGACACCAATAAAAAAAAAACTCTTTTACGAACGAATTGATTCATTTACGAACGATTGACGATTAAAAAAATTGATTGATTTCTTGGCGAATCATTCGCAAACGGATCAACTAATTTACGATGATTGATTCGGTTTTTGTGAGTCATTCACAACCGATTGGCGATTGAACGAACTGATTGATTTCTAGGTGAATCATTCGCGAACGAGTTGATCAACAATAGTTACTGAATCATTCGCGAACGAATTGATTCGTATAAGTGACTCGCTCAAGAACGAATCGATTCGTGTAAGTGACTCGTTCGCGAACGAATCGATTCAATTACTCAATTTTCGATGAATCATTCGCAAACGAATTGATTCGTATAAGTGACTCATTCGCGAACGAATTCATTCATTTACTCAATTTTTGGTGAATCATTCACGAACGAATTGAATCGTTTTCTGTGAATCATTCGCGAACGAATTGATTTGTATAAGTGATTCATTCGCGAACGAATTGAATCGTTTTTTGTGAATCATTCGCGAACGAATTGATTTGTATAAGTGATTCATTCGCGAACGAATTGATTCGTATAAGTGACTCATTCGCGAACGAATTCATTCATTCACTCAATTTTTGGTGAATCATTCACGAACGAATTGAATCGTTTTTCAATTTTTATGAATCATTCGCGAACGAATTGATTCATTAACTCAATTTTTGATGGATTATTCGCGAATGAATTGATTCGTATAAATGACTCATTCACGAACGAATTTATTCATTTACTCAATTTTTGGTGAATCATTCACGAACGAATTGAATTGTTTTTTGTGAATCATTCGCGAACGAATTGATTTGTATAAGTGATTCATTCGCGAACGAATTGATTCGTATAAGTGACTCGTTCGCGAACGAATCGATTCATTAACTCAATTTTTTATGAATCATTCGTGAACGAATTGATTCGTGTAAGTGACTCATTCGCGAACAAATCAATTCATTTACTCAATTTTTGGTGAATCATTCACAAACGAATTGAATCATTTTTTGTGAGTCATTCGCGAACGAATCAATTTATTTACTAAATTTTTGGTGAATCATTCACGAACGAATCTAATCATTTGCGAACGAATTGATTCATAAATTAAAGAATTGATCGACAGGGTGTCCACTCATTTCTGGAAATGATTTTCCCTGACTTTTCCAGGTTTTCCAGACCAATTTTTCCATTTTTCCAGACAATTTTTTTTAATTTTCTATGCTTACCCCACACTTTATTGAAGAGGAATGGGGGGGGGGATCATTTTATTTCATAAGCTTCTCTTCGAACTGGACACTTCTTCGGATATAAAAAATAGCTAAGCTTCGATTAACAACTTTTTAAGTTAAAAATAAATAAATAAATAAAACATGCATCAATTTTGGCCAATTTATATAATATTCATATGACTTATAAACATTTTTCTTTTGTTTTTTTGAATTTTGGAGGCATGAAAATATAAAAGTTGTTCAGTTTAAAATGAGAAACAAATTGGCTCGATCGAAGCGAGGGCTAGAACTTTTGAAAATTTTCATTTCGAGATGCCTATAAAACGAGGTTTTTTTATGCAAAGAGTTTATTTTTTGGTTTCTTAAATTTTAATATTGGAATGATGTTTTTTTGAAAGAAGTTACTTTGGAAAAAGAAAAGAGAACAGGCTCGAGCGAAAGCTTCTGAAAATTTTCATTTCGAGAGGCATAAAAACGAGGTTTTTTCATGTGAGGACAAGTAGTTTTTTTTGGCTTTTAAAATTTTAGGATTTGAATGTTTTTTTCGAAGGAATAAGTTGATTTTTACAAAGAAAACAGAACGGGTCCAAGTGAGGGCGAAAGCTCTTGTAAATTTGTATTTCAAGATGCATAAAAACGATGTTTTTTTTGTGAGAAGTTCATTTTTTGGTTTCAAAACTTGATTTTTATTATTTAGAAATGTTCATCTTGCCATTGAAAAAGAAAAGAAAACAAACCCGAGCGAAGCGAGGGCAAAAGCTTTTAAAAATTTGTCTTTCGAGAAATAAAAAATAACGATTTTCTTTCATCACAGGTCCTTATTCAAAATTTGCAATTGATCGTTTTTTCAAAATTCCAGGGATTTTGCGTGAAAATTACGAAATTCCCTGACATTTCCCTGACTTTTCCAGACCGGCCAAATTCCCTGACTTTTCCAGGTTTTCCAGGTTTTCCAGTCTTGTGGACACCCTGATCGATTCGTTGGCGAATGGTTCTTTCAAAAAATTGATCGATTCGTTCATTAATAATTCACCAAAAATTGAGTTAAAACCTCGAAAAAAAAAACTAAAACATTATGTGGGTACTTGAACTATTCTGAAACTTTTTTTAAATAAAAAAGCGATCCTTTTTGACATTTTTTGGCAATGAGGCCAATGAGTGAGAATTTTTGCAATTTCTGACCAAAAAAAAATCCAATTTTTAGTTAAAATATTAAATCAAAACTCTGACAATTCTAACAAAGGGAACAGCTTTTTGGCAATTACTGGCTAAAAAAAGTAGAATTTTGGATAATTTTTGAAAAAAAGTGAAACTTTTGGAATTTTTTTTGTAAAAAACGACAATTTTCAGTAATTTTTGTTGAAAAGCGTGAATTTTTGCAATTTATGAGGCAAAAAGCAAGAGTTTGGCAACTTTTTACACAAAGCTGGATTTTTTCGCCATTTCTGACAAAAGGGTGGGCTTTTGGACAATTTTTGAAAAACAGTGAGACTTGGAATTTTTTTGCAAAGAAACGATAATTTTTAGCAATTTTGTTGAAAAGGAGAGAATTTTTGCAATTTTTGGCAAAAAGGAAGACTGACAATTTTTGGAAAAAGTAGGACTTTTTAGCAATTTCTGGCAAAAAAGAGAGGCTTTCGGGTAATTTAAAAAAAAAGAAAAAAAGGAGTAAAAATCTGTAGTAATTTTCTTAAAAAGCAAACCTTTTTTCAGAAATCAAAAATTTGAGAATTTTAACAAAAATGAAAATTTTTTGGGTAATTATTGACAGAGAAATTAGGTGCATTTTTCCGTAGATTTTTTGCTTTTTCAAGGCAAAAGAACAAGATTTTTTGTGATTTTTGGTAGTTTTTGGCAAAATGCAATACTTTTGGACAATATGTTCTAAACATAAAAAGGAAAGCCTTTTGGAAATTTTTGCAAAAAAGCGAGAATTTTTAGAAATTTTGTTAAAAAGACGAGAATTTTTGTAATTTTTGGCAAAAAGCAAGACTTTAGCAATTTTTGGAAAAACTAGGACTTTTTAGGAATTTTTGGCAGAAAAAAAAGCTTTTGGGTGTTTAAAAAAACAAGAATAAAAATCTTTAGCAATTTTCCTAAAAAGATATAAATGTTCTCAGAAATCAAAAATTTGACAATTTTAGCAAAAATTGATTAACAGGGTCGTAGATTTTTTTGTTTTTTAAACGCAAAAGAACAAAACTTTTTGTGATTTTTGGTAGTTTTTGGCCAAAAGTAATACTTCTGTACAATGTTTAAAAAAAAGTAAGACTTTTTGGCATTTATTGGAAAATTTTGGAATTTTTCTTGAAAATGGGAGACTTTTCTACAATTTTTTTGTAAATAAATGAGATTTTTGAGTACTATTTTGGCAAAAAAAAAACGAACATTTTGGTGTACTTTTTGGGAAAAAATTAAGTTTTTGGAATTTGTCACGAAAAAGTGACAATTTTTCGCTTCTTTAAAATGTATTAAAAAAGTGAATTTTTTAAAATTTGTGAAAAAAATTAATTGATATGATTTCTAATTTTTTTTCTAAATTGATGAAATTTTGAGAATAGAGCCTTCATCGTGGCAGATCTAGGATAAATTTTAGGGATTTGCATTTTCACAGGATTGAGGGTTCACATTTGTTTTTATCCTGCCGTTGTAATAAGTCAAATTCAAAGTTTGACAACATTCCAAACAAAAGCTCCATCGTTTATTGGAATTTTTTTTCATCATAAACGAGTATTCAGGTAGATAGGTACCTACACCCATAAGTCATTATTCAGAATTTTTTAACATAAAAAAGGCTCGCAAAAGACAGAACCTGCCTACCTATTTCAGAAATCTCGTCAACGATCAACATAGTGTCTAGGTATGGTATACCTTACCTACTTAAGTGTAGGCACAAAGTAATAAAAAGTGACATCCGTCTACTTACTCAGGAGGTGTTCCACGCAAGTCGAAAGACAAAAATGTAATTTCAACTTTTTGATGAGGGCCCGCAAAAAATATATACACGCACATATATGAATGATTGTTCGGATTCGTTAACCTAGGAGCATAAAAGGTGCCATTTTGCGGGCTACCGGGTCTACTGATAAATTTGTATTCACATTCTGTAAAAACACAAGCAAACAAAAAACGTATCGATTAATTCCATGCAACGTCGAGCTTCGTCAATAAATTAAACACGAGTATACAAAATATCCGAGTATAGCGCTATAAAGTACATAAAAGTTACATCTTGATGAGAAAATTTTCCAACAAATTACAGCAGTTGGTTTTTTTTCCTGGTACATGGTATGGTTTGGTTTTTTTTTTAGGTAGCTCGAATTTTCAGTAAAGCATAAGATACATAGATACCACGACGCCCTGACGGGCGCCCAATTTTCTCCTGCCATCGTGTTTCAGGAAGCTTTCATAGGATACGTACATCGCTTCTATGTGCATACACCTATTACGAGTATCTATACTAATGAGAATTTAATGAAAAAACCAAACCGATGGTATAGTTTGTATTTACATACATTGTAGTTAAATTCTTTCGAAAACTAAGCATCGGTGATTGACGCGTTCAAAAGTGTCCCAAAGTCGACAAAAAAGTACCCTGAAAACCTTCTCACGTCTGTCTGGCGTACTTTCATTTCATTTTTTACAACAATAAAGCCCTCCAGTTTACGTGATGGATTGTCTTTCAATGCAGGTGGACGATGGACGTATGAAAATTTTTTTCAGTAGAACTTTACGCTTTCAAAATAGGCTATCTTACCTTTTCCTTTCAATCCCCCCCCCCCTCCCCAACATAATGGCAAAGTTTTGGAGATTTTGTATCGCTGTTCGTTGATCCTCCCTTCCCATTTTTAAGTTATGCGCGACGAGTTTCGTATAATTTTGCGTTAATTATTAGAGGCACGTTCTTGTTTGATAGCTTTGACGATACGGTCGACCGAAAATTCTAACATACTTTTCAAGGTGAATGTAGGTATCGTATTTTGAGAGATGAAAAGTGAAGAAATCATAAACGAATTTGAATATATTTTTTTCAAAAACGGTTAAATTCAAGCACCTATTTAACGCGTGTATTGAAAAAATTTAAAAAACGAAGAATTTTGACCAAATTTAGTGGAGACTTTCATTTCGAGTTGAAAGTCACCCAGAAAAAATTTCAGCCTCGGAGGTGTTCCTGAAGGGGGGATATGGGTCCTCGAATGTTACTAGTAAATTATGTCAAATCGTCGAAAATATGACTTATGAAACTTGACGAATATTTTGGAACACAGTCGTGCCAATTTTTGATCTTGGAAATTTCGAAAAATCCAAAAAATTTGGTAAAAAAATGGACGAAATTCGTTCACGAACGATATGCTCAAAATTGGGAAATGATCTGAGAACGCCTGAATCACTTCCAAATCAAATCCAGCAAACAAGGACGAGCAAAATTTGAATTTTCATTCATCAAAACGAATTGAAGGTGATTCATTCACAATCGATTGACTGAGAAGCAAAAGAATCGTTCGTGAATGATCAAACCAGATGAAAGATCAGACCATAAAACTTGACATTCGAATCGATTCGTTTGCGAACGATTTGCTCAGAAATGACGAATCATTCGAAAACGACTTCATCGGTTGAACATCAAATCAGACACCTAAAGACAAAAAATTGGACGTTTTTTAATCCATCAATTAAAATTGTGAACGATTCGTTCGCGAACGATTTGCTCAACGAAGAAGAATCGTTCACGAACGACTTAATCACTCGTAAATCAAATCGGATAATACACCCGAAAACAAAAATACACGTTTTTTAATTCTTCAATAAAAATTGTGAATGATTCGTTCGCGAACGATTTGCTCATAAAAGAGAAAATCGTTCATGAACGACTTAATCACATGAAAATCAACTCAAATAATACACTCGAAGAGAAAATTTTAGATGTTTCAATGAAAATTGTGAATAATTTATTGATTCGTTCGCGAACGATTTGCTCGTAGAAGAAATAATCGTTCACGAACGACTTCAAATCAAAATCAAATCAAATAATACACCCAAAAACGAAACGATACGTTTTTAACCCATCAATGAAAATTGTGAATGATTCGTTTGCGAACGATTTGCTCATAGAAGAGAAAATCGTTCACGAACGACTTAATCACATGAAAATCAACTCAAATAATACACCCGAAAAGAAAATTTTAGATGTTTCAATGAAAATTGTGAATAATTTATTGATTTGTTCGCGAACGATTTGCTCGTAGAAGAAATAATCGTTCACGAACGACTTCAAATCAAAATCAAATCAAATAATACACCCAAAAACGAAACGATACGTTTTTAATCCATCAATGAAAATTGTGAATGATTCGTTCGCGAACGATTTGCTTACACGAGAAAAAAATCATTCGTGAACGAATGAATCATTAAAGAATCAAATTATGTAAATAAGGTACATATAACAAAATGAAACTTGATCGTTTTAATCCTGTCGTAAAAAACTGGGCTCAATTCGTTCGCGAACGATTTGCTCGATATCAAGAAATTATTTGAGAACGACTGAATCACTTCTAAGTCAAACTTAGCAAGAAGAAAGAGGTGAAAAAATTTGAATTTTCCTCATTCAATCATTCATGAATATAAATTGAAGATGATTCGTTCGCGAACGATTCGTTCAGGGAAGCAGAAATGGTTCGCAAACGACACAATCACAAGGAATAGGAAATCAAATCAGTTGATTAATACACCAGAAGACAAACGTAAACGTTCTTTAATCCATCAATAAAAATATTAAATGATTCGTTCGCGAATGATTTGTTCAAAGAATACACAGTTGTTCGCGAAGGAGCGAATCACTGAAGAATCAAATCAAATGATACACAACGACAACGATATTTGACAATTTTCATCTTGTCATCGAAAACATGACTCAATTCGTTCGCGAACGATTTACTGAAAATCAAGAAATCATTCGAGAACTATTGGAATCACTTCTAAATCAAATCTAGTACAAAAGATTGCTCTAATTTTGACTTTTTCATAAGCATGAATATGAATTATGGATGATTCGTTCACGAACGATTTGTTCAAAGCAGAAAAAAAGCTCATATACGACTAAATCATGAAAAAATCAAAATAAATAGTACACCAGAAGACAAAAACTAGACGTTCCTTAATTCATCAATGAATACTGCGAATGATTCGTTCACGAACGATTTGCTCAAAGAGGAAAAAATCGGTCGCGAACGACTGAATCATTTAAAAAATCAAAGCGAATAATACATCAAATGTAAAAATTAGAAGTTCTCCAATTCATCAATAAAAATCTTAAAAATGTGAATTATTCGTTCGCGAACGATTTGCTCAAAGAGGAAAAATCGGTCGCGAACGACTGAATCATTTAAAAAATCAAAGCGAATAATACATCAAATGTAAAAATTAGAAGTTCTCCAATTCATCAATAAAAATTTTAAAAATGTGAATTATTCGTTCGCGAACGATTTGCTCAAAGTGGAAAAATCGGACGCGAACGACTGAATCATTTAAAAATTGAACATCAAACCAGATAATACAGCAAAAATCAAAATCAGAACTAGACACTCTTCAATCCATCAATAAAAAATGTGAATGATTCGTTCGCGAACGATTTGCTCAAACAAGAAAAAAATAGTTCGCGAACGACGAATGAATCACTCAAGAATCGAATTAAGTAAAGATGACATGAGACACGGTCGAAACTCGACATTTTTAATCCCGCCGAAAAAAACTGGACTGAATTCGTTCGCGAACGATTTGCTCAAAATCTAGAAATCATTCAAAAACGACTAGAATCACTTCTAACAATGAATCAAATACAAATCCAATAAAAATGAATGTGGCCAAATTTGACATTTTCACATTCCTGATTCGTTCACGATTGGTTTACTCAGAAGTGAATTGAAAAATCGTTCGTGACTGAATGAATCACTGATGAATTAAATTAAGTGGAAATCAATTACAAAATTTCCCTTCATTTACGAATAGATGAACGAAAAGGAGAACGCCTTAAAATCCACAAGATATGCAACCACAACTACATACCTTCACAGAAAGTGGTCCAATAAGCGATGTTAGCACTTTAATCGACAGCTTAAGTACGTGTAATTAATTAATGATCTGAGATTTTTCAAATATCAGTAAATTGAACGACTGGGTAGGATCTATTTTATCGTACGTTGTAAAATAGGTCAATGATAACAAGCTCTAAATATAAACCTCAGTCAAATGATGCTTTATCAAATAGGTATATTTCTACTGTAATTTGGGGGGGGGGGTTTATAATTATTCTACTGTAAAATGATTAAAAAAAAAAAAAAAAAAAATACATACGACGATAAGAAGTGCAAAACAAAACATCAAAGAGGAATCATAGGATCGTTTAAGCAAGAGTAAAAGTTGATAAAAATTATGACAATTGGAAATGTAAAAAATAATTTGAGAATATAAACTCTACATTCGTGTGTATTTCCAGAGGGAGAAAAACATAATTATGTAAATGAACAGTTAATATGTATTAACGAGGGAAAAAATAACACGGATATTTTTGTCGAGTAGATGAATCCACATTTAATTAGATGTTTAGTAACATCGTATCTTTAGAACGAAACCAACATACCAGTTTTTAGTCGCTACATTCATAGTCAGAGAATAAGTTACACTTGATCTAGCCTATCGATGTTTAATACCAAATTCAACCCATGGAATGGAACGTTTCGTAACTTGACAGAAACGTTTTGATTTTTGCAAAAATTATGTCGTAAGCTCAAATATATGTACCTCGAGGTAAGTGAACTTTTAAAACATTAGATAACTGTGCTTCTTATTTAGTTTTGATCAAACGTTGACCATGGTCAGTTGGCCACGAAGAAGGCATATTGTTTGTATTTTGCTTGTTTTTAATCCAATCATTTCGTTCGAATCAGGTTCGTGTGATATGAATTAAATTAACACCATGGAAGTGGAAGCGATCACATACGAGTTCATTCTACTGGGGATCGTACTGTTGATCATATGCATGTATATATGCTCGACAATCTGCATAATAATTCATTTGGGCAAATTTTTCACAACTCGAACACCACAAAGTCTATCAACAAAGAACCTTACTTTTTATTGTTTTTTCTTACTATTGATTTATATTTCTGTACCCATATATATTTTATGTACAGGTGTCTTTCAGGCGAATTTTGACTACAATTTCCGAAAAAATTTAGTATTTACAATAGTTCATTTGGTAATGACAGCGACATTCATAAAATTCATTATGGCTTCGGATCTATTCGTGTGTTTTCGCCAAATCGCCGTCAGTTTACAAAAACCAGTTTCTGCGGCTACCCAGAATATAAAATTCGTCGTTTACTGCGTTCTAGGTATCAGTATTCCAGCTTTGTATACCGTAATTTGGTACATAATTGTGAACCCAAGTAGCGATTACGACCTGTACTCGTCCTTTGGACCATTCTTGGCCATGAGGGTTATTCGTGTCGCTCGTTTATTTTTAATTATCGGCGCGTTTTGGTATATTAGATCAGCTAGCATGGATCGGAAGGAATTACGGTCCAAGTATGGTCTTCATTTACGTATTCTTTCGATGCTGGGGGGATTTTCGGCTTTAATGAGTATCGCGGAAGTTGTTACAGTGATGCTGGGTGACTCCGAATCCTCCTCAAAAGATGAAATTGTTCTTTACTATTTTATTATTAATTATGTGGGGTGTTGTCTAGAAGGGGTCGTGATTGGTATTTTATTCACGTTTAAAAAAGCAACATTCCAGTCTACTAGTACTAGTAGTCAAACGACAACGACTGAATAGTTTATCATAGATTAAATCTCATATGTAACATGTGTATATTTTAAGAAAATAAATAATTGTTTTCATCATTTTTTTGGCTTTTGAAAATATTTTGAGCACAAATTGGACATTCTTATTCATTATAAGATTTCGAAGTCGTGCCCCCCCCCCCTCCAAATCGAGTAAAAATGGACTTGTAGAATTCTTCAAAAGTGACCTTGCGACATATTAAATTAAGTTTAAACTTCGCGAGAAATTCAAATATTTCCACGAAAATATCTTTAAAGATTTTTGAAGAATTTTGAGCTCATAATTTAGTCACAGTTTTTAGTAAATATTTCTATTTTGAAAAAAGCCATGTGACCTATCCAAAAGGGACTAAAATTTCGAAAGAAATTCAAATACGAGTATTTCGGTGGGAATGTTTTTTGAGCATTTTTGGTCAGTTTTTTAAACTCAAACTCGGGTCATAATTTTTGGGATTTTGAAAAAATGTCATACAACCGATTAAAATGGTTTAAAATTTTGCAAGAAATTCGAATATTTCAACGAAAATATATTTTGAGAATTTTTGAAGAATTTTGAGCACAAGTGGGCTCAACATTTCAAAGATTTGTGAAAAGTGTTAAATGACATTCGTATCAAAATGTGTCAAAATTTCGTGAGAAATCAGAAAGTCAATGCAAAAATTTTATTCTGAATTTCTGAAGAATTTTGAGCTAAGAACGAGGTCATAATTTTTTTTGGTCTTGATTTTCGAAACTTTTGAAAAAAGTATCAAATGACCATGACCTGCCTAGATGGGTTAAAATATCGCTAGAAACTCCCAATTTCTTAAGTAAAGTGCTCTTTGAAGGTTTTTAAAGAATTGTGTGACTCCAAAATGGAGGTCATGATTTTCGCGATTTTTGAAAATGTGTCATGTGACCCCCTAAAGTGTGTTAAAATTTCGCTGGAAATTCAAACACGAGTATTTCAACAATATTAATGGTTTTGTGCATCTTTGAAGACTTTTTTTCTCCAAAATGGATTTTACGAGATTTTTGAAAAAGCTTCGCCTGACCTATCAAAGTGTGTTAAGAAATTCAAAATGCTTCAACAACAAAATTTTTTGAGCATTTTAAAAGAATCCTATGGCCAAAGAGGGGAGGGGGTCCTGATTTTAAGAGTTTTTGAAAAATATCTATGTCGTACAAAGTAATCGAGATAGGTTGAAATTTAGCAAAAAATTCAAATTTCCAACAAAGGGAATTTTAAAAGAATTTTGAGCCCAAAAGGAACGTCTTAATTATTGGGATTTTTGAAAAAGTGTCTTGCAACTAATCAAAATGGGTCAAAATTTCGTGAGAAATACAAATTTTTCGACGAAAATGCTTTTTTGTGCATTTTTGAAGAATTTTGACACCAAATTAATGCGAATCACTATTTTTGAGATTTTTGAAAGATGCATCATAGACCTATCAAAATTCAAACATTTCAACAAAAAATGTTTTTTGAGCATTTTTGAACAATTTTGAGCTCCAAACAAATGTAATATTTTACAGGATTTTTGAAAAAAATCTTACGAAATTCGTCAAAAAATGGTTTAAAACTTTGCGAGAAATCCGCACGAGTTTGAAGATTTTGGCGCCAAAAATCGAGTCATAATTTTCGAGATTTTGGAAAAAATTGTACGTGATCTACCAAAGCGAGTAAAAATATTGCGAGAAATCCAAAAATGCGTAACAATTTTATCAGGCATTTTCGAAGAAATTCGATGCCCAATTAGTGAGTCTCTATTTTCGTGATTTTTAAAAAATGTATCATATGTGACCTATTAAATTTCGCGAAAAATTCAAATTTTTCAACAAAAAATATTTTTTGAGCATTTCTGAAGAACTTTGAGATCGAAATTAATTTATATTTTACCGGATTTTTGTAGAAAAAAAAAATTGTGACGAAACTCAACGAAAAAATGGTTTAAAATTTCGCGAAAAATTCAAACAGTTCTGATCAAAATTTTTGCACGTGGTTTTGAAGGCTTTTGGCCCTAAAATTGCAAAAATACTTGTAAAAATTTTATTTCGCATTTTTGAAGAATTTTGAGCTCAAAATAGGTCCATGATTTCGAGATGCTTTAATTTCGCAAGAGTTTAAATTTTTCGATGAAAAAGTTTTTGAAAATTGTTGAGCTCAAAAATCAGGTCCTGAAATTTGAGGTTTTTGAATCAAAATGGGTTAAAGTGTCACGTAACCTATCAAAGCGAGTCAAAATTTTGCAAAAAGTCCAAAAACAGTAAAACACGTGTAAAAATTTTATTGAGCAATTTTGAAGAATTTTGAGCTCAAAATAAAACCATGATTTTGGAACTTTTGAAAGTGTCTTATGACCAATCAAAATAAAAATGTGTTTCAATTTCGCACGAACTTCAAATTTTTCAACGAAAATTTTTTTTGAAAATTTTCGAGTCCAAATCAGGTCCTGAATTTTGAGGTTTTTGAATCAAAATGGGTTAAAATTTCGCAAAAAATTCAAATATTTCGACAAAATCATTTTTTGGACATTCTTGAAGAATGCTAATCCTAAAATTGAGTCACTATTTTCGTGGTTTTTAAAAACTGAATCACGTAACCAATCAAATCAGGTTGAAATTTTGACATAAAATCAAAAATTTCCCTCAAAACGTTTATTGGCGATTTTTCAAAAATTGTAGTCTCAAGTTGAGTTGAGTTTTGGAAACGTTTTACTCAATATAGTCGATTAAAAATTGTAACAGTTTGAAACGTAATAAATAATTATGGGATAAATTTCGCTCGCGTGTTACATTTCCACGGGGAGGAAATGTAATTACATTAAATGAACTGTTGGGAATGATAAAAGAAAAAAACAACTAAAAAGTTGATAAGTACATTCGATTATCTACATTATAGTATCTCCAAAATACACCAACAGCGTATTAATTCGTCGTCAGTTACAATTTATCTGTGCTTATAATAATTCCATCCAGCAGCAAAAAAAAAATATTTTGATTTTTCCAAAAATAATTTCATCAGATCAAGTACCTGTTGGTAAGTAAATTCTTAACGAATTAGTTACATTAAAACTGTGTTTTGTTTTGTTTTTCAATCTGAACTGTTGACTGTTGACAGCGCTGACGATTTCATTCAAATTAGGCTCGTGTGACTGACGTAACAATAGCAAACAAATGGACACATTCGTTCTATTGGGAATTGTACTGATATGCATAGGCTTAATAGTACTCTACACATCCTCGACAATCTGTATAATCATTCATTTGTGCAAGTTTTTCAAAACCTCAGTACCACAAAGTTTATCAACGAAGAACCTTACTTTTTACTGTTTTTTCATATTACTGATCTACCTCACCTTACCCATATATATTTTTTGCACAATGTACTGTTTCGAAGGTTTATATTATCATTGCGATCTTTACTTGATCGATGTAATGCTTCACTTGATGGTGACGGCGACTTTTATCAAATTCATTATCGCTTTAGATATATTTGTATGTTTTCGTCAAATTGCCATTAACCTGCAAACGTCTGCTTCTTCTACCAGTCAAAATAGAAAATTCATTTTTTATTGCCTTCTTGGTACGAGTGTTCCGTTAGTTTATACATTTTTTTCATACATATTTAAGGCTCATGATGATGATGATGATGACGATGATGATGAGAGCATGTACTCGTATTGTGGGCCATTCGCAATCATGAGGTATGTACGTTTTGCTCGATTGTTTCTGATAATTGGTGCGTTTTGGTATATTAGATCGGCTAGTATGGATAGGAAAGAGCTATGGTCGAAATATGGTCTTCATTTGCGTTTGCTCTCGATGCTTGGAGGATTCTCTGCTGTGATGAGTATGGCGGAAGTTATTTCGGTGATGCAGAGTGACGATGGTAATGAATTGAGTGATTCCACTTCTACGAGTACGAACGTTCCAAACAGGAACATTGTTCTTTATTATTTTCTCGTAAATTATTTAGGGTGTTCTCTGGAGGGAGTGGTGATTGGTGTGTTATTCACATTCAAAAAACAAACTTTTCAATCTAATAATATCAGCACGTCTTCTAATCAAAGGAGTGAATAGATCACCTATTTCTAAATTCTACTAGGGTGAATTTTTTTCGCAATTTTCTTTTGTATGATTGAATAATTTTTTAAGAATTTTTAATCATTTTTGAGACAGTTGAGCTCTATAGCATATTTTTATTGAGATGTTGAAATGTTTGATACTGAAACCGATTTCTGTAAATTTTTTCTAGAATTGTTTATATTTTGATGTTTTTTCCCACAATTTTCATGAATGCTTAGCTGTAGAATTTTTGAAGAAATTTTTCATCGATTTTTGAATCATTTTTGGGACTGTTTTTGATTTTAGGAAGATCAAAAGCGAGTCGTTGTTCAAAGTAACCCTTTACTACCTATTTTAATTTTTAAATAGTTACTTTCTAGAAAACAAGTAATTTAAGTTCATTTCAATTGTTTAAGTACTTGTATTTTAAGCAGTGATATTTTGTAGTGTAAAATTAAATTAATTGTTGAAAACGTTTATTTATTCTTTACGAAAAACTATAACTTAGGTTCATACGATTTCCAGGTTCATAGCTTCATATGTCTCACAAGTTACCTAGGTACCTTGAAGTATAGAGAGAAAGACGCTCAGAACTCAGGTACACACACCTTACAGTTGCATAATTTTTAAAAATCTCAAACTTTTTCCCACGTAATTCGGGACAAATGTAAGATTATACCTATTCCAGAAATGCGAGCATTTTAGGATCGAAATTCTTCAAAAAGCTTCAAAAACAATTCTTATGGAAACATTAGAATTTCTCGCAAATTTTTAATACACGTTGATAGGTCACAATGGTGACAATTTATCCAATCATAATCAAATTTTTAGCACAAAATTCTTCAAAAATTCTCTTAATAAAATTTCGTCGAAACATTCGATTTTCTCGTGAAATTTTAACCCATTTAGATAGGTCACAATCTTAATCTTTCAGCTTAAAATTCTTCAAAAATGTTTTTAAAAACGTTTTCGTCAAAATATTTGAGCACCTTGGTAACTTACACGACACTTTTTCAACAATTCTGAAAATCATCAACACACTCCCCCCCCCCATTTATGCTCAAGATTCTTATCTATCAAATTCTCAAGACAATATTTTCGACGAAATATTTTGGATTTCTTAATAAATTTTCATCCACATTGACAAGTTATGTAACATTTTTTCAAAAATCCTTGAGCTCAAAAATTCTTTAAAAATTCTCAAAACACATTTTCGTTGAAATATTTGAGTTTCTTGTGAAATTTCAAACACTTCTTCATACGTCACATGACATCTACTGTTTCCAAAACTCCAAAAATCGTAACCTCATTTTGGGTTTAAAATTCTTCAAAAATTTTCAAAAAACATTTTCATTGAAATATTTGAGTTTCTCGCGAAATTTTAACCCATTTAAAACAGAAGAAAAAACATTTTCAATGAAATATTTTGAATTTCTCAACAAATTTTCACCCACATTGATAGATAGATCACGTGACATTTTTTCAAAAATCCCCAAAATCGTGATTTTTGAGCTAAAAATTCTTTAAAAATTCTCAAAACGCATTTTCGTCAAAATATTTGAGTTCCTTTGTGAAATTTCAACACACCATGATAAGTCATATAATACCTACTGTTTCATAATCCAAAAATCATGACCTCATATTGGGTTCAAAATTCTCAAAAAATTCTCAAAACACATTTTAGACGAAGTATTTGAAACCTATATAAGTCACATGACACTTTTTTTCAAAAATTCTGAAAATCATTACCAACTCTCAATTCAAGATCAAGATTCAATAAAAATCCTCAAAAAAATATTTTCGTGAAATATTTTAAATTTCTCAAAAATCTCAAAAATCATGACTGCATTTTGGGCTAAAAATTTTTCAAAGTGCACAAAATTATTTTCGTCGAAATATTTTGGATTTCCCATCAAATTTTGACCCACACTGATGAGTTACGTGACACTTTTCCAATAATTTCCAAAATCATGACTTTACTTTGGTCTGAAAATTGTTCCAATAGTGCACGAATAAATTTTTGTCGAAATATGTATTTGGATTTCTAGCAAAATATTCAAACCACTTTGACAGGTCATATGTCATCTTTTCAAAAATTCCAAAAATTACGGCCCCATTTTGAGTTAAAAATTGTTGAAAAATTCTCAAAAAACATTTTCGTTGAAATATTTGAGTTTCTTGTGAAATTTCAACACTTCTTTATACGTCACATGACAACTGCTTCCAAAACTCCAAAAATCGTAACCTCATTTTGGGTTTAAAATTCTTCAAAAATTTTCAAAAAACATTTTCATTGAAATATTTGAATTTCTCACGAAATTTCAACTCAGCTTGAAACGTCACATGACACTTTTTTCAAAAATCCTGAAAATCATTCATCTCAAATTTGAGCTCAAGATTCTTTGAAAATTCTCAAAAAACATTTTCATTGAAATATTTGAATTCCTCACAAAATTTTAATGCAGTTTGATACGTAACATGACACTTTTTCAAAAATACTGAAAATTATTAACCTCAATTTGAGCTCAAAATTATTTTAAAATTCTCAACAAAAAAAACACTTTCATCGAAACATTTTGGATTTTTCAACAAATTGTTACCCACATTGCAGGTCACGTGGCACATTTTCAGAAATCCTGAATGGACCTCCTAATTTGGACTTAAGATTCATTAAAAATTCTCAAACCGTCGAAATATTTTAGATTTCTCAAAAATCTTTCATCCACATTGACATGTGACAATTTTTCAAAAATCTCAAAAATCGCGACCAAGCTTACATTTTGGGCTCAAAATTTTTCAAAAGTGTATAAAATTATCTTCGTTGAAATATTTTGGATTTATAAACAAATTTTGACCCACGCTGATGAGTCACATGACACTTTTCCAATGATTCCCAAAATCATGATCTGCTTTAGTCTCACAATTCCTAAAAAGTGTACAAAAACATTTTCGCTTAAATATTTGAATTTCTAGCAAGATTTTTAAACCATCTTAGGTCACATTCGACTTCTTTAAAAATTCCAAGAATCATAATCTCATTTTTAATTCCAAATTTGAAAAATTTAAATTTTTTCATGAAGTTTTAAAACCATTTGGATCCATCACCTGATAATTTTTTTTAAATCCTGAAAATTGTGAACCTTCTCCCCCCGTCTCTATCTAGACTCGGATTTTTTTTAAGATTCTCAAAAAAAAAACATTTTTGTAAAAATATTTTGAATTTTTCAATGTTACTTGACTTTTCAAAAATCCCAGAATTCATGGTCTCATTTGAAGGCTTGGAAAAATTGTTTTTATTTTACTTTCTCGTAGGAAGATAACAACAAAAAATGTTTCATGATGATCAAAAAATTTTGAAAAAATTCTTGGAAATTTTTCCATCCAACCCCTACCGAACCAAAATTCATTATTCGCCAGTAAAAAAAAAAACACCTCAACTTAATAAAAACTCAAACCACTGCACTTCACCGAACGATAGTGGTACACCACTCTGTCCAAAGTACAACGCCACCAAACCATAACGGTTGAATTTATTCGAGCTTTAATTCACGCCGTGCAACCACGCTTAGGCAATTTCGCAGTCGGTTACTTTACACAACTGATGGATCTGTGCGAATAAAAATTTTTACCCAAGCGGCCGGCGAAACATTTACATAAATCGTTTGGCTTTTTGCGAATGCACAACAACATCTCGCTGCAAATTAAATACGACTGGGCTCGACTCGATTCGACATTGAAAATGAAATAAAAAACACCCATCTGTTTGAGAATTTTTTTTTGCCACCATACACATACAGAAACATGCCCTAGGGAGGCTGGCTGGCTGGCTGGTATAATCAGTTTGTTGGAAAATTCGCCGTATAAAATCAAATTAAAAGAGTGTCGCCTTTTATTCAGGCAAAACGAGTGAATGAAATTTTAATACTTGGCAAAAAACGGATTAGTTCGGATATTACGTTCAGTCTGCCGCAATTTAACAGACGTTTTCACGCCACCGTTCGCTTTGTACAGTACACTGGTAGTAGGATACTTTTATGGAACAATTTACATGCGCAATTTTCAAGTCCCAAAGCCGGCGGCGTGTCTGAATGCAAATTGAATTACTTCTCTCGTGTGTACCGAACTACGAGATGTAATCTCTGCTTCAGCAACATCTCTGAACAATACACTCTTCGCGGAGTAGTGAAATTTGCTTGATTTCTTTTACTAAAACTAAAGGGTATCCGGAGGGAGTCGTTTGTACAACGAGAAAATCTTCTCTCGGTGGAATGATAATCTCCTCTTTCCGCGACTATTATTTGCGAATTAATCAAACGGTCGCGATTAATTAATAAAACACGAAAGGTGCGCTGGTCATTTGCATATAATTTGTGGCAGTACTGGCAGCAGCCACAACCTTTGTTGATTAATTATAACTCAATCGGCTTTTGCCACTTGGTTGATTCAACGTCAGTTGAAAATGAAACGAAAACAGGCTAGATCGAAAGTGCATTTCCAAAAATCCCTGTAATTGAAACTTTCAGGTACCTATCAACGTTCATTTTTTTGAATTCTTGGTGAATTTTAAAAAATTTAAAAAATTCAAGAAAATTATTTTCAAGGTGATTTTTGAACTTTTTCGTTTTAAAAATTCAAGTTGCTCTGTAAGGGTTAAAAACGAAGCAATTTTTTTTCAACAGTTTTCAAAAATCAACCAGAATTAAAGCTGCAATTAAATATAAATTCAGAAATTATTATTGAAATTTTTGAATTTTGACAAGTGACATGACACATTTTTCGAAAACACTCAACATGACCCTTATTTTGGGGTTAACATTCCTCTAAAATGCTTGAAATCAATTTTTGTAGCAATATTTTTAAATTCATCGCAAAATTTTAACCCATTTTGACAAGTCGAATAGCACTTTTTCAAAAATCCCTCAAATCATGATCGAATTTTAGAGTCAAAATTCTTCAAAAATAAGATTCGAATTTCTTCTAAAATTTTAACCTACTTTATGACAGGTTCCTACTCAAAAATTTCAAAAAATCATGAACTAATTTTGACGTTAACATTTTTCAGCTGAGCTCAAAATGTTTTCATAGTATTTTTGATTTTCCTTTTAGTTTTGAGCCATTCTGAAGCCTCCAGCTATTTTTAAATTTTTTTGAGAAATGTCAATAATATCGCTCTTTAAAGATTATTTTTCACACTTTCTGGAATTCACGAATTGATCAAAAATTTATTTTTTAACTCATGTATATCAAAAAAAGTGCTTTTCAATTTTAGTCTAATTTCAAAATTGAAGGAACTAAAAAGGAAACTTCTCGAGGAGTCGACCTCCGATTTGAAACAGGATCAGAATTTTTTGAAATTGCATAGTCGGAAACTCCCACAACCAAAATTTCAGCTGCCCAAATTGATTTTTCAATTTTTGAAAAATTTTAAAAAATTAAAAATTTCATTGCATTATTTTTGGCGATTTATGCTTTTCCCAAAAAATATATACTTTCTCGGTAAAAATGATGGCCATTCATTCTGAAACTAATACCAACTCCCCCAACCAGATTTCATTTTTTTTTCATCATTCTGAAGCCTCCAGCTCACTTCTGAATTTCTCAAGAATTTTAAAATGTCTCCAGAAAGTATAGAAATTAATTATTTGGGCAGCTAAAAACCGAGTTGTGACTTATTCTTATCCTGTTTGAAGCGTTAGTTCTCATTTCAGTCAACTTCCAAGTGTTTACTGACCAAAAAGCGTATTTGAGATGTCCACCTGGAAATTGGGCCAAATATGAATAAAATCGTTAAAAGTGATTCCAGAATAAAACCACAACTCGATTTTTAACCGTCCACATCAATTTTCACGCCTTTCAGAGAAATCTAAAATGAAGCTGGATGAGGCTTCCAGAACTACTGGAAATGGGGAAATTTGGATGAAAGGGGGGGGGGGGGGTTCAGACGAGAAAAAGTCGTTCGTGCAAATTTCAACATTTATTCCAAGAACAGACAATTTTTGATTTTTTATTGAATTTTTTCCCAAAATAAAATTCTTTTGGTCAAGAAATGCACTTGAGGTGTTCACCTGTAAATCAAATCAAATAGGGATTAACTATAAAAAAGCCAGGACATTTCATTAAAAAAAGGGAAAACGACTTTAGGGCAATTACTGGCGAATGTCAGAAAAGTAGTGAAAAAACAATACCTATACTAATTCTTGGCATTTTTTGGCATAAAAGTGAAGGGTTTTGAAAATTTTTGGCAAAAAAACAGTCTGACAACCTAACAAAAGACAGAGATTCTCTGACAATTTTTGGTAAAAAAAAAAAAACGAGACTCTGAAACAATTTTTGGGGAAAAAAGTGATACCTACTTACTTTATACATTTTTTTTTGCAAAAATTTACTATTTTCAGTAATTTTTGGGGAAAAAGTTGAACATTTCGGCTATTTGTGGCATTTTTAGGTAAAATAGCAAGGTTTTTTTTTTAGCAATTTGGCAAAAAACGAGAATTTGTCGAATTTTAGCAAAAAAGTGAGATATTTTGGCAATTTTTGATATTTTTAGGCAAAAATGGAACATTTTTCTGCGATTTGCCAAAAAGTAAGAATTTTGTCAATTTTTGGCAAAAAACAAGATTTTTTGGAAATTCTTGGCCAGAAAAATTTATTTTTTCAATTTTTTTTCTAGAAAAGGTTGAACTTTGTATGAACTTTTTTGCAAATTTTTTGATAAATAAGTGACCTTTTTTTGGGAGAATATTGGCGAAAAGGGATACTTCAACAATTTTAGCAAAAAAGGTAAGGCATTTTGGTATTTTTTTGATATAAAATGTGAGAGCATTTGAAAATTTTGGGTTAAAAAACCCATTTTTTAACAATTTTAACGAAAGGCAGAGCTTTTCTGGCAATTTTTGGTAAAAAAAAAAAAAAACAAGAGTGGGAAAAAATTGATGCTTGATGGAAATTTTTGCAAAATATTTACAATTTTCAGTATCTTTTGGCAAGAAAGTTCAACATTTTGACAATTTGGCAAAAAGCGAAAATTTTTGTCTATTTTGGGCAAAAAGCAAGATTTTTTGAAAATTCTTGGCAAAAAAAGATTTGTTCTTGCGGGAAAAGTTGAACTTTTTTGCAAATTTTTTCGATAAATAAGTGACTTTTTTTTGGAAAATATTGGCAAAAAGGGATACTTTGATAATTTGAGCAAAAAAATAAGGCTTTTTAGCAATATTTCGGAACACATGCGAGACTTCTGGGCACATTTTTGGAAAAGAAATGAGAGTTTTGAAATTTAAAAAGTACCTTTAGTAACCAAAATTTCGAAAAAATGACCAAAAGTTGCTTTTAGTAATTTTAATAGCTTAGTTACTTGAAAAGTAACCGAGTACAAGCCCAAAAAAGTATAGAAATTTTACGCTTCAAGACTTTCAAGTTTTGGATATTGGCAAAATTATCATAATAATCTGATTTATTGGAATTTTAAGTACAATATGGTGAAAAATTTTAGCTCAAATTTTAATTAAAATGAGCTAAAATTTTTTGAAATTTTTGACGTGTCCTAGTAAACATCTTCAATTATGGCCATCAAATTCTCTACAAAAAAAGTTGTTAAAATTTTCTGTCAACGTTCAAATTTGAAGTAGGAATGATTAATTCAAATTTTAAAACTTCTCTAGTCCCTTCAATTTTGAACTTGGGCTAAAATTGAAACAAATCTTTCTATAATCCTATCAACGTTTTACAACGTGACTTTTAGTCTCATTCAATCCATCTGGAGTATCAAAAAAATTACGCATCCTCGAAGAACCATCTCCATAAAACACCGTGTAACTTATCCCTTCACTTTCATACGATCGTCAAATCAATTCACACCTGCCTAAGCCGAATATTGCTCTACCCGCAAACGAATTATTCCACAGATGGAACAAAGCACCCTGTACAATTGTATAAATGAAATTTACACGTCGTTCGTGGCTCGTTGAAATCGACACGACGACGAACAACACACCGACACCGAGGCTGTGAAAACTGAAAATTTTGACATCGATTCCCAAACCATGCGAACGCCTTTATCTGCAGGCTCTGCGACAGGGAAAAGAGACTGTATGATGACGTCAGCGCCTGTATAAGCATTTCTCTCTCTCTCTGTATCCCTCTTTAGTATACATCGTAGCCGAAATTTTACACGCTTATGTTTTCGTACCGCGTACCGACCTCGTCTATAGGAGCGTTTAAATAACACGTCTCTAGTATCTCTCATGTCGAATACCTACCTAGTACCTACCCCCCAAAGGCTCTCAAAATGACAAATATTTATTTTACGCCGCTTCCGTGCCCTGTTGCCCTTCACCGAAGGGGCTTAGGCTTTCTCTAATGACTTTTTGAATAGCGCATTTTATAGTTAGTATAGCTCGACCGAGGTCCGAATGAGTTTTTATTCAATTAACGCCTCCAGCTTTATCTTGCGACTAAGTTGAATTAGTAATTTTTCACCGATACGCGAAAGCGGTTACACGTTTGAAAAATTAGCTTCGACGAGCTGGCATCGAGATCGTCGAACCCGAACCGTTTTTTAAAAAGGTTTCGTACTATAAAATTACTGATACCCGCAATTTGAAAAATTAATCACCGTTTTAGACTCATCATTCGAAAAAAGCGATGTTTAAAAATTTATTTTTCCGATGGTACGGCGTGGCGCGGTGGAGTAAAGAGATATTCTTTCGTCTTGCCTTTTCTGCAGTTTACTCGAAGCTCTTTCCTACTTCGACCGTGATAAATTTTTACGTTGAAAAGTTTTCGATCTCGGAGTTAATTTAGCGGAAAACATCGCCTTAATAATGGAACCGAGAAGCCTTTTTCAACACATAACAACTCTTCCATATTTTCCATTTTTTTTCTATTTCTATCCTTATTTATTTTTCTCTTTCTTTACATCTTCCACTTCCAGCTAGAGGAGTTGCTCAATTTGTCAAATATTGCTCGATATAAAGTAACACTGGTTCATATACCTACTTGAAAGTGTAGGCGTGGTTGTTGCTTTTGAGACATCCCTCTTTGAATAGACTAAAATTGGTTTAATTATGAAGGCAGTTGGATGGAAATTTTATTGGTCTACTATGAAGGCCATCGTTTAAAAAAAAAGTGTAAAATAAACCAAAAGATTTTCAAAACTATAAACCTACATCTGAAAATATATTCAGATCGGTAGAGAAAAAAAACAGGACCTTCTACACAATCTTGACAAAAAACGTCTCCTGAGACTACGTCACCATATTTTTATACGAAATGACAACAAAACCCTAGCCATGTTTCTTTTATCCAAGCTTAAAAGTTGCAAGAAAACGAATGTAAGTGTGTGTGGGAAAATTCAATACCAACAAATATGAAAATTTATTCGTTTTTATTTGGCACTAATTTAAATAACGAAAGAATCGATAATTCGAGGAAATAAGTTGAGAAGATTCGCTAAGTACCTCACATGTTAACTTGCAGGCAGCAGTCCATTTAAAAAGTGAGTACTTTCTCTATTTTCCAAGTTCCCGAACTGGATATTTTTATGCTCAACTTGCTTTTCAAAAATTTACTTAACTGTAAATTTTGGTTTGAACTTCTGAAGTGATTATCGATAAATTCTGCGAATAATTCGCTCAGAAAAGATAAGTTATTCGAGAGCTACTAAATCACTCATAAATCAAATCAAAAAAGCCTACATAAAGTACCTACAGGGCAAGATAAAACGAAAATGTTTTCAATCTATCAAAAAAAACACACTGTTGAACGTCTTATTGTTCGCGAACGATTCGCTCAAACGATAAAAACCGTTCGCGAACGACTGAATCACTGAGAAATTGAACTAGGTTTAAATATGTACTATCACGAAATTCAACAATTTTCATTTTTCATTCGTCACCAAAAACTGAACCCAAATCATTCGCGAACGATTTGCTCAGATCCTATGAATTATTCGAGAACGACTGAGTCATTCGGAAATTAAATCAAATAATACGGTACAAGATAAAATAAAATTACAAATTCTTCAATTATCAAAAAAAAAAAAAAACTAAAAACACACTGTTGAATGTTTTGTTTGCGAACGATTCGCTCAAACGAGAAAAATCGTTCGCGAACGACTGATTCACTCACAAATCGAAATAGCTTCAAATGAAATGACGAAATTCGACAATTTTGATCTTATCATCAAAAATTAAACTCAATTCGTTCGCGAACGATTTGCTCGTCAGAACTGATGAATCATTCGAGAACGACTGAATTGCTCGAAAATCAAATCAGAAAATACAGCGCAAGACGAAACGAATAATTCTTTAATCTATCAAAAAAAAATGGCGATTGATTCAATTCGCGAACGATTTGCTCAGAAACGACGAATCATTCGAGAACGACTGAATCGCTAGAAAATTAGATAAGTAGATAAAACAAAACGAAACATTCTTCAATTATCAACTACAAATTGTGAATTATTCGTTCGCGAACGATTCGCTCAAATGGAAAAAAATCGTTCGCGAACGAATGAATCACTGCGGAATCAAATAAGGAGCAAAAGACATGACAAAACTCGACAGTTTTACTTCCTCCATCAAAAGTTAAACTCCAATCGTTGACTAACGATTTGATTTGAACAAAAAAGAAAAATCATTCGCGAACGACTGAATCAGTCATAGAAATCAATTCAAATAATACACAACAACACAAAACGAGACATTCCTTAATCGTTTAATAAAAATTTTACTGAAATGAATGAATGAATTGATTCACCCGCGGAAGATTCGTTCAGAGAAAAAGATGATCATTCGCGAACGAATGAATCACCAAAGAATCGAATTGGGAAAAAAGATGACATATGACAAAACTTGACAGTTCAATTTGTTCAAAATCAATTATTCTTTCGAGAACGACTGATTCATTTCTGAATGGAAAAATCTGAACGATTAACGTTCATTAATACGAATTGAATAATGATTCGTTCACGATTGATTCACCACGCAGCAAAAAAAATCGATCATGAATGATTGAACTGGATGAAAGATCACAGAATAGACCATAAAAATAGTATCTACTTTACATGGAAAATCTGTTGACAAAGATTCGCGCTGATTCGTTTGCGAACGATTTGCTCACAGATGACGAATCATTTGAGAACGAACTTGATCAATTCAAAATTAAATCAGATAATTCACCTGATAAGAAAACTAAATGTTCTTTAATGCATGAATAAAAATTGTGAATGATTCGTTCGCGAACGATTCACTCGGAGAAGAAAATCGTTCGCGAACGAATTGATCACATGAAAATCAACTCGGATAAAACACCCGAAAACAACATCAGACGTTCTTTAATCCATCAATAAAAAATAAAAATTATGAATAATTCGTTCGCGAACGATTCACTCAGCGAAAAAAATCATTCGCGAACGAATTGATTGCATGAAAATCAACTTGGAGAAACCACCCGAAGACAAAACTAGGTGATCTTTGATCTATCAATAAAAATTATGAATGATTCGTTCGCGAACGATTCGCTCAAAGAAGAAAAAATCGTTCACGAACGACTTGATCGCTCGTAAATCAAATCAGATGATACACCAGAAGACAACACTAGACATTTTTTAATCCATCAATAAAAATAATGAATGATTCGTTCGCGAACGATTCACTCAGAGGAGACAAAATCGTTCGCGAACGACTTAATCACTCGTAAATCAAATCAGATGTTAATTACATCAGAAGACAAAACACCATTTCAGTAATGCATCAATAAAAATTGTGAATGATTCGTTCGCGAACGATTCACTCAGAGAAAAATCGTTCGCGAACGAATTGATCACATGAAAATCAGCTTTGAAAAAACATCCGAAGACAACACTAGACGTTCTTTAATCTATCAGTATAAATGATAAATGATTCGTTCGCGAACGATTTGCTCAAAGAAAAAAATCGTTCGTGAACGACTTAATCACTCATAAATCAAATCAGATGATACACCAGAAGACAACACTGGACATTTTTAAATCCAACCATAAAAATTATGAATGATTCGTTCGCGAACGATTTGCTCAGAGATGAAAAAATCGTTCGCGAACGACTTGAACACTCGTACGTCGTAAATCAAATCAGATGTTACATCAGAAGACAAAACACCATTTCTGTAATCCATCAATAAAAATTGTGAATGATCCGTTCGCGAACGATTCGCTCAAAGAAAAAAATCGTTCGCGAACGACTTAATCACTCATAAATCAAATCAGATGATACACCAGAAGACAACACTGGACATTTTTAAATCCAATCATGAAAATTATGAATGATTCGTTCGCGAACGATTTACTCAGAGATGAAAAAATCGTTCGCAAACGACTTAATCACTCATGAATGAAATCGGATGTTACATCAGAAGACAAAACTATTTCTTTAATCCATCAATGAAAATTGTGAATGATTCGTTCGCGAATGATTCGCTCACAAGAAGAAAATCGTTCGCAGCTGAATAAATCACAGAAAAATCAAATTAGGGATGAAGGAACTCGAAAAAATTCGATATTTATATAACCTTATCATCAAAACCCCGTCCAAATCCTTTCGCGACCTTTTCAAATCCATCAACGAAAATTGCAGACGATTTTTTTGGAAATGATATTCTTAGAGGTGAAAAAAAACTCGTTCGCAAATGAATGAATCACTGATGATGAATCAAATTATTAGGTGAACATGTCTTCAAAAAACTTGACTTTAATTAGGTATGAATCAAATGAACAATTTACTCCTTGAATTGATGAGTCTTTTCAACCTTCAAAAATAAAGTTTTCATTTTGAAGGAAACCTCTAATTCGAGACAACTTTTTTTCTTAAAAAAAAAACTTATTTAGGTAAACACTGTTTTCTTGAAAAATAAATCATAAATTTCTTTGTCGAGTGAGGGGCAACTTGTGGAAAAATATTGTTTCGTAAGTCTCTCATTTTCGACCTCAATTTTTGAAAAAAAAAAACTTGCTTGGTCGCTAATCATTATTTGTCAAGTCGTCGATAAAAACCATCACACCAATACAAATTACCACGAAACGAAACGAAAAAAAAATTGAACCGTTCCCACCCCATAATCGAATACCGAACACAATGCGTGGAAATTTTCATAAATTTAAAATTAGCTCCAAAGGTTATTATTTGTACAAATACGACGACGAAAAATCGTCTCGAGAAAAAGCACCAATAATAACATAATAATAATAACACAACGTCAAACATGACAACTGTATAGAAACCTACGCAACATTATGACATTTGAAAGCTATAGAAATTTTCTCGAATTGAAATAAAATTACGATAGAAAAAAAAATAGCTCCGTCATCGAAAAATTACGCTCCTAGACAAAGTACCTAACCTACCTACCAGTAAGCAGACGTCTATTCCTGCATCGAGACGAATTTTTCCTCCATTTAGAAATAGGTATATTTACATTAGTATTACGCGCATCCAAATTCCAAATACGATTTTGATTGTTTTTTTCCTCCCTTCTTCAAACATTCATTAGTACAGGAAAATGAAAACTACCAGTCGAGCGTAAAAAAATAAACATTTTACAGAGCAAGAAGAAGAAATTTAAACAATCTTCATCTCGTCGGATATTTCGTCAAATGATGCGGATTCCGGCTGATTCGTTCTTCTCGTTCCTCGTTCGTATTATTTTTTTCGCTGTGCGAATTGCAAACGCGGTGGAAAAACACCGATTCCCGGCATCGCTCGCTCTTATACCTCGTAGTACGAGTAGCTTAACCGAAGACTGGTGAAAATCAATAAATACCATATTAAGTTATCGTATCTCGTTGATAGATTGAATTGCACAGACGAAAGGATATTCGACAGTGAATCCTTCTCTTTGAATGTTATAAAAGCGAAGCGGGCGAAAGAAAAAAAACCTCCAACCTTTCGCTATACTATACTACGCTTAGTATTATATAGAAAGAGAGAAAGATACACATTTGTTAGAATTTAACGCTTGTTAACAAAAATCTCCCGGACTGGAGATTTTAACACCGTTTTCTAAGCCAAATCCCCTTTTGCAATCTCTTTCTCGCGAAAGCGAATAGTACTCCAAGTTTTACTTATTTCGTTGATACGACGACGTCTTATATATACTCGTACTCGTACCTTTGTAATACACATACTGGCAAATTAAACAGCCCTGACTCATTTACGTAAACATCCTGTTAACGTCAAACTCTCTCCAAAGTTTTATACTACGAATGATCTTTCACACGAAATTATACAAACATCCCATCGTATGCTCCTCAGCTCCTCAGCTCTCCAGTAAATGCGAATTTTTCACGCGATTCCTTTTTTTCTCCATCGTAGACTACGCAATGATAAATGACACGAGCTCGGTTATGAAATGTATTCCTTTTTTTCACCCTCTACCCTCCTCCTTCTATGCAGACTCGTTTCCTCGCATGTGCATGAAAGACGACGACGACGACGATGAATAATGAAACGAAAAATAACCCATTGATATTCAGCGATGCTGCCACGTACACTGTACAGTTTACGAACATACATAGATGTATTATAAAAATATCGAAATTCCGAAAAAAAAACCATTAAATAGGTATCCCCCTTTCCATATACCTTGTCGAAATTTTAACATGCCCCAGGAAATTACTTACATAGTAGCGTTTTTCAGCGAGCTAGCAAATTCGTTTACAAACAAATTGCGTTCAATCTGTGTAACTGCGTTTGGGTGAAAATTCCGAATTAAACGAGATTTTCTTGATTGTTTCTTTTATATGTTGTACTATATAGAGATGCTTCTGTTCGCCCCTCTGCAGCTTTCACGTCTGTCTTTTAGTTCGCTTGATAATTAAATTTTAATTTGTTCTGGCCTGGAATGATTTTTACTCTCATTTGGACATCGCGTAGTGTCTTTATACATTTTCATTGTGTTGTAAATTTTCAACTCTGATAAGCAGCAGATTGTTCTTCTGTAGTGAAATTTCAACTTTTAGCGAATTACAGCGGATATGAGATTTGTTCTGGTGCTGGATATTCGAGTCATAATTTCTCATTTTGTCACTTGAGAGAACAAGTCTTCAATTAAAGCTTACAAAAAAAGGTTCTGAAAGTCTTAAAAATAGTAGGTATTTCAGGATGAAGACATTTATGTATCAGAGCGAGAAATTTTATCATCTTGAAACCCTGAAAGATATCGGTATAAAATTTTTATGCATTTTTAGTTGCATTAAAATATCTACCTATGCAAAAATATGCACTTATAAAAGGGAAAGTATTGGGAAGCACTTTTTAAATGAAACAACCCCGAGAAAAATACCCCTCCCCTTGAAAAAAAATAGTTTCTTCTTCTTTTTAGCCCTTTTTCTCAATCCACTGCTGGATGAAGGCCTCCGCAAATTCTTTCCACAAGCTCCGGTTTTGGGCTGTACTCCAGCATTCTCCATCACATGTCTGTATCTCATCTTCCCATCTCTGTTTTGATCTCCCCACTGCCTGTTTTCTGTCTGGTCTCCACTGAGTAGTCTTTACCACCCATTGTTGACCCCCACTTCTGGCAACATGACCAGACCAGCGCCACTTACTCCGCTTAGCTGTCTCCATAATGTCAGTCATCCCTGTGGTCTCCCAAATTTTCTCCACTGTCCATTTGTCTTGCAGCGTTATCCCCAGCATTGACCGCTCCATACCTATGCATCTGCATCTTGACAATTCGATCTTCCAGCTTCTTCATCAATGCCCATGTCTCACTAGCATATGAGGCCACTGGGATGATGCATTGATTGGCTACCTTCCTTATCACTCAGACATGTCAGTATTGACTT
This sequence comes from Planococcus citri, assembly GCF_950023065.1. NCBI lineage: Eukaryota > Metazoa > Arthropoda > Insecta > Hemiptera > Pseudococcidae > Planococcus > Planococcus citri. The sequence continues at coordinate 13,227,204 of NC_088681.1, forward strand.
CTCCCTGATTATTCCTCGCAGCCTCGAGTATGCTGCCCATGATGCCTTTATTCTCCTGGATATCTTTCTGTTGAAATCTTGAAATTGTTATTCATTGTCATATTATCTTGGCCCAGGTACACAAATCTATCAACCATTTCAATTTCATCATCCTCCAGCTGGGCACATTTTTTATTAGTTATACAAACCCATTACACATAGTCTCGGTCTTCCCTTTATCAATTTTCAGTCCTACTTCTAGACATGCGTCTCTCACTTTGTCCAGCATTCCCTGAAGTTCATCCATATCCTGTGCTATCAGCACCACATCATCAGCAACAGGGCTGTATACCGATATAAATACCAAAATACCAATACTGACAATACCAGCAAATTTTGAAAAAAATTACAAATACCATTTTACCAATACCAATTAGCAGACAGACGAAGTACCATTTTCAAAATATCAATAAACTTGTTGAAACAGCATCAATACCAAAATACCAATACCAAAATAATTTTCAATGGTATTATTTTGGTATCTATTTTGAATTTTCATATTGAAAAACTTGTAATATATGAAACTCCAAAATTGAGGTAAGTATTTAAAAATGGGTGTGATTTAATAACACGACAAAAAAGGGCGTCAGCACAACAAGCATAGGCACTTTCATGCCAGAAAAGTCATTACCACAACTAAATAGGAAATTCCCAACAATAAATAGCTTCCCCCGACATAAAAGGTACTCCAACGACAAAATACAAGTGTATCAAACGACGAATTGAAAAATTCACGACATTTTATTACTTTCAACTGCTATATAAGGCAATGCACAACAAAATTTTTCCATCAAAAACAGGCATTTCACCAACAGAAATACACGTTTAAAAAATATTAAAATGATACCAAAAAAACGAAGTAGGTATGTAAAAAATTGCTGCTTATAGAAGTGAAGGGTTCAGTTCCAAGTCGGCCTAAGTCCATTTTTATCATTTATGAGTTAGCAGCGCCATCTGGTGGTACAAGTCGGTTAACACCTTTACCACCTTGTCCCAACCCCTGGCTTTACTTTTTTCGCTCAGTAGCGCTGTTTTGCCGGCTCCAAAAAAAAGCTGATTATTCCAAAGTGGCCTAAATCATACATTTTTTACGAATATTTGTATACAAATGCGGTTTTTCAGAAGTTTTTCAACGATTTTTGAGTGAAGGCGTTTTCACATGTATTATTCATCATGGTATGTACAAATAGGTGCTTTGAATGAAATTGTTTCAGAAATGTATTAAATTAATGATTCGTGAATTTTTTTTTGAAAAAACGCATTTTTTTCAGCTCTTTTTCGAAATTTTTAACATCAGATAATTCCAAAGTGGCCTAAATCCACTTTTTCTGACTCTTTGACGTGCTCTGGAGCTGAAAATACGCAAAATTAAAAAAATACCAATACGGTACTTTAAAGCAGAAAGATCAAGCTTCACAACCATATAATCACATCATTTATTATTGAAGCGGAAGGGTGAGAAAACAGTTATTTGCGTTTTTCTCGAAACGGAAAAAATGGACTTAGGCCGACTTGGAACTGAACCCTTCAAGTAATGTTTTGTGGTCTTTGATGGGCGACCCCTCTTCCTCTTTTGACCTCAGGGACGAAGCGAAAGGAGGCTAAGGGGCAACAGTTTGCCCCGCCTCTGGTTCTGCGAAAGTAGGAAAAATTTGGGAATTTGTGAGAAATTCAAGAAAGGTAGGAAAAATACAAAAATTCTATCAATATTTCAGTTTCAGTTTTCAAAAATCCAAATTTTTTACAATCCCCATGTATTCAATTATTGTTCATTTGCCAAAAATAATCGCCGATCTACCCTCAAAATTCTCATTTTATTCCCAAGCTTGTGCCCTCGCTTCGCTTAGGCCAATTTGGTTCCCTTCGCTACTGAGTTACAATTTCACTCAAATTTTATTGAAAGAAGTCCTCAGTTGGTTATTTGTCAAAATTTGTACAAAATATAATTGTAATTGAACTGATAATGTTCTGTCGTGTATGAAATTATTTTGTCGTGAATACTGCTTATCTCGTTATTAAATCGTAGTCATTCATAAATACTTTATTGTCGGGCATCATCTGGCGTGGAACTTCATTATTTTTCGTTGTTCATTCATCTTTTATGAATGAAAAAATGCTTGTAGTGATGACGCCCTTTTTCATCGTGCAAAAAATATTTCCCCTTTAAAAATTAAAAAAATTGTAAGTCTCAAAAAAAGTAAAAAAAAATGTTGAAGTTGATTTTTTTATCATTTTGTATTGAATTTTCATTCTTAACTTCCTTAAGTATTGAACCTAGGTAGGCAATCCAGATACCAAAAAAAATCCACAAAATACCAAAATACTAATACCAAAATAACATCTGTATTGGAAAATACTGAAATACCAATACCATCTTGGGTACTGTATGCTAAATACCAATACCTGATACCAATACTGTTTATGTTTATCAGTATACAGCCCTGGTCAGCAATATAGCAAATGGGTCAATTTTTCTCCAGAGATCTCCAGTCGCTCCTAGTGTGGCTGTGAACAATTTAGGTGAAAGGGTATCTCCCTGTCTTATTTCCTTTTTGAGCCTTATTTTTGCTGTTTCTCCATTGACTGTAATAGAGCTGTGGCATTTCTGTAGATATACTCAATTACACGTACATAGGTAAGCAGGATCAATTCCAATATTTTCAAGAGCTGTCATCATGGACGTCATTTTCAAAGAGTCAAATGCTTTTTCAAAATCAATGAATGCTAAACATAGGGGCATTCTAAATTCTTTGGTTTTTTTCACTTTTTTCAATGATCTGGGGCATAACATGAATATGGTCAATTGTGCTTCTTCCCTTACAGAATCCTGCTTGTTCATCTGGTAGGGCTTCATCAAGCTTTTCTGTCAGCCTTGTGGTGTAATTATCCTTGTGAATAGTTTGTACATATTGGAAAGTAGGCTTATTGGACGATAGTTTTTTACATCAGCTTTGTCTCCTTTTTTATGAATCAAAACCACTTCAGCATCATTCCATTTTTCCAGGAGTTTACCTTCTTCTAGGCATCCTGTTCCAAACTTTCCAACCCCTGTCTCTCCACTCTCCAGCCTCCCTACCTTTGCGTTAAAGTCTCCGGGTATTATTTTGTAGTGTTCTACCAAAGTAATTCAAAATTGCACAAAAATACATTTGAAACTTGTCATCGTTCAATTCATTATCAAAAAAATTGAATTTTACCCCCCTCCCCTCCCCTCCCAAATTGAAAATTGTACAAAAATGATTTTCAAAATAGCCATCACTCAATTTATGACAAAAAAAAGGTTGATGAAAAAGAAAAAAATCAATCGTATTTGAATCTGGCGACCAAGTATGAAATTCCAATTAGAAATTGATCCATAAAATTGAGAGCTTTGTAATTTAAAAATTCCAAAAACAGGTATTTTTAAAAATTTATGACTTTTTTTTCATCGAGTGCATATTTTCAATAATTAGGATGAAAATCAGATATTCTATCATTTCCAGCTCTTTTAATCGAAGCATAATATGGCAAAATTTTCAATCTTACTAGAATTTTTCTAAAAGATGCGAAAATTAACTAGAGCCAGAAAAAGCGCGAGACTCCTGGATAATTTTGGCAAAACAGGATTTTTGACAAGTTTGGCATTAAATAGGGATTTTTTGGCAATTTTTGTAAAAAACAGAACTTTTTTGGCAATTAAAACAGAAATCAGGAATTTCTTTGGACATTTTAGCAGACATAACTTTAATAAACAGGATTTCTTCGAGAATTAAAACATAAATCAAGCCTTTTTTTGGAAATTAAGGTAAAAATTAGAACTTTTTCGACAATTAGGGCAAAAATTAATACTATGTAATGTAAATGTTATGGCGAAAAAATCAAGATTTTCTTGACAATTTTATCAAAAATCAGGATTATTATTTTCAATTTCAGACCTTCAGATATTGGTCGAGGAATAATTGCAGACAAAACTGGGAAAATACGTAGGTACCATAATACATATTTTTAGGGATGCTAATTTTTTTTAAAAACTTAAAATATCGAAAAATACTAATTTTTCATGCTGAAGGAGGCTTAGTGCAAAGCACAATGGTAATTAATGAAAATATGATTTAGATGAAAAATTCCTAATCACCCATTTCAAGATTTCAAGACATTTTTTTAAAGAAAAAATGAAATAAAAATCTGCCAAAAATCAAAAAATATAATTCCACATTTTAAATATTATTTCGAGGCAGTTAAAATGACTCTTTTGTTGGATCAAAAATAATGATTACCACGTGATCTTCCCCAGTTTCGATTTTTATGCTCACTATATAAATCACCCCACCCAACATAGAGAAAAAAAGTCAACAATAAAAACTGGGTAAAACTCTACAACGAGAATTTCATTTTTTTGAACTTGGAATCGCCTCCGCGCCGAGAGAGAACCTCAGTCAGATGAAGAAGTATATAGAAATAAAGTTGAGTAAAAACAACAATAACGTTAAAAACTTGAAAACTTTTAATTTAATTGGATTTATTTCTATACGAAATTCAAAAGATTTTTCATTTCTCGGTATAACTCGGCGATGTGTTCGCAGTTCACACACAGTTGTCGGGATTCGTATTCTTCTCCCATTATCGACGGCAGGGCAAGTGAAGGAGGGGGTATTTGCTCTATTCGTATATAATACAACACGATGGCGTATAATAATACACGACGACGGGTGTATTTATTCCTTATATATTTTTCGAGCTTTTTCGCCCAACCAACGCGACGACGACGTAGGTATAGCCCAAGTACACAGAGCGAGAGCGTTAGAAACAACGACGGCGACATTTAACAATGTAACTAAAATATCTCTTAACCTAGATTTTCTAAAAATATTATTCGCGTTAAAGAAGAAAAGAATCACAGTTACGTGTACAGTCGACAACATTTAGTACAGTTGCGGTCGGCCGCTGCAGATACTTGAATTTGCATTTCAAGCACACCAGGCTTGTAAGCGAGCTCTCTCTGTCTCTCTCTCGAAAAAAGTACAAGGTCAAAACAAAATATTCATTAAAACTCCGCAAGTAGTGTTAAACGTGATAACAAAGATAGCGAATGTATAAGCTTGTCGAGACGAAATATCGCTGAAGTATGGAAAATTATCAAAGCATCTTGTACCACCCTTCATCTCATCCGTTCGTGCTTTTCCAGTATTAAAAGCGCGACGACATATTCTCTTCTATCACATCACGTGCTTTTTACTTACGTACTCGTTCTAGCTCCAAAATACTTACTCGCGAATGTGCATCGAAACGTGGTCGTTGTGTAATCGTTGCTGATCTAATTCTACTTTAAAATTTCTAGTATGCTTGAGTTTTGCAGATTCACTCCATGTATAGGTTCCGTGCACAACTTACAAAGGTTGCACGATCAGTATTTTAAGAAGGAAATCGTTACAAGTGTCTCCTGCGGGAAAAATAATACCAGATTTGAATTCAGCACCTTCGAATACCTAGCAAACGATATGTCACTCGATATACCTATCAATTTTTTCATTTCCGAATGAATGGGGGGGAGGGGGTGACCCCCAGCGGAAAATTCGACAAAAATTCAAAAACGAAGTGACATATCGATTGTTACTAATTCGACGACGCTGAGTTCAAATATAGGTTTATTTTTTCGTTTCGACCCTTCTGAACCATCTCCCTTCACTAGAAGTGCCCTCGAACATGGTCAAAATAGCAAAAATTGAAAATTACGTGTGACATGTCGTTTGCTTGGTTTTAGAGAACGCTGAGTTCAAATATCGGTTCATTTTTTCGTTTCAACCGCTCTGAATCATCTCCCTTCACAAAAAGTGCCCTCGAACAAGGTCAAAATAGCAAAAATTGAAAATTACGTGTGACATATCGTTTGCTTGGTTTAAAAGCACCTTGAGTTCGAAAATCTGCTTACTTTTTGGATACGACCTTTCTGTGACCCCACAGAGCCTCTATTTTGAAAAAAAAATGAAAAAACCATGTGACATATTGATTTCACATGATTTGAGGGTGCTGAACTCGAATCATCGAGTATTTTTTGGATTAGAGCCTCCTGTGTTCTCATAGCCCCCTCTTCATTGAAGTTCTTTAATTTGCAAGTTAGGGAAACCCCACCAATCGTTGCTCTGGCACCAGATCAATTAACAACGATTTCCTTTCGTCGTGAAAACATCGCGTTATGCTTTTTTTTCGATTTTAAAACCATTTCATCAAAATGAACGATTAATTACACGTTACGTGGTCCCATTACACGCTCGAGAAGGAGAACTCGCGTGATTAATTTTAAAAACGGTATTTACCAAAACTTACTTCCTCGGAAGAATTGCGCCTACGCAAACGAAAACATAAAAAATGGCAATTTGATTCGAGCTCGAATACCAACGTCTAAATGCTAGAAATTTTTCGCGAACCGTCAAACAACAACGAGTTTTATTCGCCAAACCTACCTCTTAGACCTTTTTACCCCTATCCTCGCACTTCGTCGTTGTTATAAAATTAACAAATTACATAACTTCGAGGCTGGGCTGCGAACCGAGGCAAAGGACAAGTTTATAAAACCACTCGTCGTATTGTATACGCAGCACGAGTAGGTATTTCTTCTGCTATACAATAATTTTCACTCGATAAACTGCGCACTGAAAACTACTCGAAGAGAGGAGAAAATCTTGCTAAAAGTTGTTTCTCAACAAGCGTCGCAAAAGCCGAAAAAAAATACCGCCACCGCGCCACAAGAAGGAAAAAGGAAATCAACGAGAAATCCTGAAAAGTACCCTCATTCCTACACACCTTATCAAAAGGACATTATTTCTATCTATTTTATTCCATTAGCGAGCCATTAAACGACCAAAGCACCGAGAAAACTACAGCAAAGCGCAAGCACACATACTACAGCTTTTACGAAAACACTGTCGTGCTACTGCCTCTCCCCTGGCCCCCCTCGCTCTTTACACTCTTCCTTCCGAATGACAACGCTGTATAAGTAAAGGTACGAGAATGTGGCGACACGTAACTACGAAAGCTCACGTAGTATATGAAATATCAAACATCCAATAAAAATAATTCATCGCGTATTTCCTTTTCCGCCAACTTTTCCAACAATAATCTACTGTACCTATATATTCGATTGCTGGCTGCTTGTTTTTACCGTTAAATAAAATTTTTCTCTCGTGTGTGAGAGAGTGAATTCTACCTCAGCGTTAAATGTGAAATCTAAAACCATTAGGGCAATATACCTAATGGATATGAACAGAGCGAGGGGAGGAATTCTTCTTCTGTCTGTCTGTTCTCTCCAAGCTAACTCTATAGAGGTGAAGAGAGGGGTCAAATTTGTTTGAAGTGGACAAAGAAGAATCGAAAAATTATTCCAAAATACACCGACAGACCAAATTCCAGGTGCTGAATTAGCGCGAAAGTTGTTCCATATGTAGCTATGGTCCAAAACACCCTTTGTGATGAAATTTTTAGATCATCAAATCACCTCTAACTCCTTGAAAAAGGGATGAAATTGCAATTTAAGAGTTATAGACGAATACATATAAGTATTTCAATTTCAAATTTGAAACTTGTAATTTTTTTTACTCAATTTTGTCAAAGTCAGTTTTTTTCAATTTGGAAAAATGTACATCACAAAACCGAAAATTTTCAATTTCTCTGAAATTGACATTAGCCGGGTGGATGACCCGAAAGGCGGTTTAGGGGTTCCCAAAATGGCAGGAATTAAATTTTTTGCAAAAAAAAGTTCTAATTTTTGTCCTAATTTCCAAAAAAAGTTCCATCTTTGCCAAAAAAAGTCCTGTTTACCCAAAATTACCCCAGAAAAATACTGGGTTTTTCCAAAATTATGTAGAGGTTCAATAATTTTTTCTAAAATAGCAAAAAGTTATACCCCTTTTGCCAAAATTTCTAAAAAGTGCTTTTTTTTGCCTTAATTGCTAAATCGCTTTCTATTAAAGCCAAAATATCCAAAAAAATCCTTAGTTTTGTCTCCATAGCCCAAGAAAGTTTCGATTCTTGGCCAAAATTGTCTCCGAAGTCCTGTTCTGTTTTGGTCAAAATTGCTTTAAAAAATATCTTTTTGGTCAAAACTATCACGAAGTACTACTTTTATGTAAAAAAACTCCTCAAGGGTCTGGTTTTTGCCAATATGGTCAAAGAAGTGCCGGTTTTTGCATTAGGTACCAAATTGCCCCAAAAAAAGTCCTGCTTATAGCAAAAATTGTCAGTTAAGACCCGTGTTTTGGCCAAAATTGCCACAAGAATTCCTCTTCTTATTGTCAAAATTGTCAAAAAATCTTGTTTTTTTTTACCAAAATAATCTAGGCTTTTCTTTTCAGGTCCCAATTTTTGTTTTAAAATTGTCAAAAATAGTCCTAATTTTCCGATAAAATTGCCACAAGAATTCCTGCTTATTGCCAAAATCGTCCGAAAATTCTGTTTTTTTATGTCAAAATTATCTGGGGGTTTTCCTCCCCAAGTCCCCATTTTTGACTTTATTGTCAAAAAAATCCCATTTATTTTTTTTGCAAAATTGCCTCAAACTTGTTTTGGAGGGGGGGGGGAGGAGGGAGAAGTACCTAGCTTCTCTTTTTTTTTGCAAAAATTGTCTCAGAAGTTCTGTTTTTCCAAGATTGTGATTGAAAACTTCGTACTTTGCTTTAATTAATTGCCAAAAAAAGTCGTAACTTATTTATTTTGTCAAAGATTATCAAAAAAGTCTCGTTCTTTGCCAAAATTATCAAAGAGTCTTACTTTTTGTCGAAATTCGCCAAATAATTCTACTTTTCTGCAACAAAAGACAAGTCAAAACATCCAAAAAGTCCTAACTTTCGCTTTAGCATAATTTCAAAGAAGTTGTGTTTGTTGCCAACTGTGGAACAAAAATTCTTAAATTATCAAGATGTTGCTAATTTCTTATTCGAAATTGTCTCAAAAGGACTTGTTTATTGCCAAAACTGCAAAAAAAAGCCGGTTTATTTGCCAAAATTATTAAAAAATTACTTTTTTCCAAAATTTCCGAAAACGTAAACATTTTAACAAAGTCAAAACATACTAAAAGTTCCATCTTTTGCTAAAATTTCAAAAAAAATTCATGTTTTTTTTGCCAAAATTGCCTCAGAAGTCCAGTAGTCCCCAAACAGGAGAATTTCGTTTTTTGCTTTTTTTGAGCCAAAATTGGCCCGAAAGATCTTACAAAGTCAAAACATACTAAAAGTTCCAACTTTTGCTAAAATTTCAAAATAATTTCATGTTTTTTTTTGCCAACATTGCCTCAGAAGTCCAGTAGTCCCCAAACAGGAGAATTTCGTTTTTTGCTTAAATTTTTGAGCCAAAATTGGCCCAAAAGATCAATTTTTTCCAAGATTGTCAAAAAATACCAGTATTTGCCAAAATTACAAAAAAGTACAGTTTCTGCCAAAATTTGTAAGGTACAGGTATGGCCCAACCGCGTAGGGGGAAATTGCTAGAAGCTTCTCCATACCGGTTCTAATGTATTCCCCTCGAAAGAGGAGAAATAAGATCCACCTCTTTATGGTCAAGGTCTACGTGTTAACTCCCACGATGATCCGAGCGAGCACTGCGACGGATCATTGGATGAGAAAGAAAGATGAGTTCGTTCAAGTCTTCCGAAGTGGTAACATCTTCTTAAGAGCCTTCTCGCGTCGTCATTATGCACAGGACCAGAGGTCCAGTGTGGTGTCGCCGGTTGTCGAATCTCCATCTTAATAGACAAGTTCTTATTATTCGCGATGATAGGATCTAGTCAAGTGACATTCAATCCATTTAATTTAGGTTGTGCCGTACATTCTTCCCCCGTTGTAACCCCCTTGAGGGTTAATATAATTGATATTAACTTGTCCCCCGTTATGTCGTTGTGGGACAAGGTATTTTTGACTCGTGTGTAACGATTCCGGACGTAACACAGCGATATCAGGTAAATGTGCAGAGTAGGATATATACACACCAATAAGGCCTAGTATTCGTGAGCTGTTCAGTAGGGGTGTGAAAGTGTACAGTGTTTTGCCATAATTATCGTAAGATAATTGCCGCCCATTCTTTTCTGGGTTTTGTGACGTGATCGTCATAAAATCATGTGCAGTAAGCCTAATCAGCTTACACAGACGCAAGGAATGATTTATCGCTCCTTCTATAGGGTAAGTATATAAATATTCTTACGCACCAGGCCTTACGCCTCTTTAGTGACATAATTTAGCTATTTCTCTAACACTAGTGTATGATAGATTGCCTAGTTGTACTTTGTACGTTAAAGAGCTCCTAATTAATATAACTCTTTGAGTATAAACTTGTATAATATGTAAAAATCAGAATAAACAGAATGTACATATTATTATAGAGGTGTTCTTTATTTAAACCTCTCTTTTTAATGATGAATAGTCAAATAGGATTCATAGACACTCATTCTCTCGAGCTAGCAGCGACCAGGGAAGATCTCCTTTCCCTGGGAGTAATTTTAAACATATCACCATAGGCTATTATTTCCTATCCGTACCATTACAGTCGTTGTATCTTACTTTCACTATTACAAATTACTGGAAATTTTTTTTAAAAAGAGTAAGTGGTGAAAATTACAAAAATAATTTTTTTCGCATTTTTCTCGAGTTAATGTCTCTTTCCACGGAAATTTAAAGTTTTCAAGGTGGTCAATTTTAAAAAAAAAATCGAGGTCATCATCCTCCAGTAGGTAGATACTTTTGAAAAAAAAAAATCAGAATTTCGCTTCAAGCTTCACATCATCGACTGGAGATGATGAAGTTGGATTTTAGGAAGATCGATAAGTAGGTTGGTATTCCTTACAAGTCGAGTGAGGTGTCACAACCGGTAGAAAATTTTTGATCAAGACGAGGAAAAATCAACTTTTTCCACGTGGAAAAAATCTCAAATTTGAAAAAAATGCCAAAAATGTCAATGTTTGTTACAAATTTCTCAAAACTTCTTTCAGCCTTTAAAAATCACCTTCCGAATCGATTTCCACTATTTTTGAACCGATCTGGAGCCTCCAGCAAAAGTTGAATTTTCTCCAGTGATTTCAAATCAATCGAGAAATTAAATTCGGTAGCTGAAAATTTAATCTTGTCATGATCTCCACATTTTGAATCGATTAGAGCTCGTTAATCGCAAATCCGAGTTGACAAGTCAAAAGGTGTAGGTAACTTTTCATGTGAAAAAATTCTCAAATTTGCAAAAAAAAAATCCAAAATCGTCAGAACTGAGACGAGAAATATTTTGAAATTCTTCGTAAAAACAGGCTGGCTTCCCGTTTCGTCTAAATTTGACACAAATTTACCTTCAGGTCAGCGATCCTGTGTATCGTACGACGACGTCGAATAAATTACCTCGTTAATAGCTCCAAAAATATTCCACGTATTTGAGAGATGTCACGGGCAATTTGTCAATATACCCGAGCTATATTAAAATACGTCGTCGTCGTCGAGCTAAGAAATTCCCCGAAACGATGGAAAATTCGATTCCAAAACGAAAAAAAAGTTATTGATTGGAATGTATTTCCATTACAAATTGTCGAATTTGAAATTTTTTCAACCGGTCGAACATCATATTTAATAAATGACCGGTCGTCGTATTTTTTTGACCATTTTTTTGGTACACGAGCACGCGACATACTTATCGTATCGTATAAAAATATGGGTATTTTTATTTAAGTGTAGTGTGGCGTCTGTCAAGCATTCCCAATTATAGGTTTTGATTTATACACGCGTTCGTTTTTTCCAAGACTTTTCTCCCCGGCGCGAAAGGTTATGGTTCGAAATCGTCTGCTCGTATTGATTTTTACTTTTGAAAGGCCCTTCTGGAAAATATGTACGAGTATTTTGGGCCGATAGCTGCGAATCTGCGAGAAAACAGCTACCTACCTACCTACGTGTATTCGAGTTGTACCTATACTTTAACGGTCGTGCCATTCGATGTGTACATAAGTACATCGTACTACGAGAGTAGCTGCAGAATCTCGAGTTCGACGACGACGACGACGATGGGATATGGGCAAAGAAATAAGGGGATCGTGTAGTCGAGTAGACCTTTAAGGTGTACGATGTATGTGTATCTATGGCTCTCGTATCGTATTTTAATTACTTGCAACGCTCGGCTGATTCGAGAAAACGGCTCGCAGAGACGTACAGAAAGAGCGTATTACGTCGTATTGAGCACGAATATGTGATGGTATTTTCATTCGACGTGTATTATCAAAGTTTAGCCCGCGTAAGGGTACAGGCGGCAGTCGAACGGGGGGTGATTCGAAATAGCTTTCGGGATAAGATTATATTAGCACTTGGCCATTATCGAGTATCATTCGAAGCGTATTTCAAATAGCCTATTAAAGCATCAAAGAGTTAAATCTCCAATCTCTAGCGCCCGCACTCGCAATACTCGACGTCTCAAACTTTCACGTCCCTTCGGCTTGAAATTTTAACATTATACATGTGAAAAATTATTCAACACGCGAAATACGAGTACGCGATTGTGTGTTGTTTTTTTTTCCAAAAAAAGGCTCACGAACAGCGTGATTAATTATTCGCTTCAAGCGATTATTTCATTGTTCATTTAACTCGCGACAACGACGTGTGCGTTTTTTTCTCCACTATATTTTGCTTTGCAGCCTACCTATAGTCGCGTTTTAATTAAACGCGAAAATGCCACGGGTTTTCCGGGTCACAGGTATTCGGTGGTTTTTTTATCGAATAAAAAAACTTTTTTTCAAGAATCGATTTATGGTTTCGAATACCTCGTGTGCTTCCACTCCCCCAACTGTTCTCCTCCCTTGTTCCTTTTTTCCATCTGTTGGGTAGGTAGGTAAGTTGCTCGTTTAATAACAGCTTTTTACGCAACAATGCAACACTTCCACTTTCCAGGTACATCGTATATCTGAGTACGTATGTTGGTGATTGTGTGGAAATGCGATGAGAGGGATTCGTATTGTCAATTTTTCGGCTCAAGCGAGTTATACTGATTGAAGTTCATTTTGCGAGTTACACAAAAAATGTGCATATTAGATGCTCTGTCGATGTTTTTTTCGTCTCGATCAGAAATGATTTTTAGAGAGTGGAAGAAGTTTTGAGACATTGGTGACAAAAATTAACAGTTTTGGAAATTTCTTTTAAATTTGAGATTTTTTACGTGAAAAAATGGTAATTTTCAACTCGTCAACTCGGATTTGTGATTCACCTGATGCCATCATGCCCCAATCGATTCAAAATATGTATAATTTTTAGCTACCGAAGTTGATTTCTAGATTGATTTGAAATAGCTGGAAGCTTTATAGATCGGTTCGAAAATGGTGGAAATAGATTCAGGAGGTTAATTTTGAAGAATGAACGAAATTTTGAGAATATTGTGACGACCATTAACTATTTTGGAATAAAAATACAATTTTCAACTCGTCACTTCGGATCTGCGATTCACCTGCTCTAATCGACTCAAAATGTGGAAATTATGACAGGATTAAATTTTCAGCTGCTGAAGTTGATTTTAAAGCCTTCTGGATTGATTTGAAATCACTGGAGAAAAGTCGACTTTTGCTGGAGGCTCCAGGTCGGCCCAAAAATAGTGGAAATCGATTTGTAAGATCATTTTTAAAGAATAGAAGTTTTGAAAAATTTGTAACAAACTTGATGTCTAACAAAATTTCAAATTGAAAACGTAGGACTTCAGCAGGACTTTTGAGACTCCTTTATGAGGTGGGGGAGGGGGATATTTAATACATAAATGCACTTTTCAACTTATCAACTCGGATTTACGGTTCTCCTGCTCTAATCGATTCAAAATGTGGAAATTATGACAAGATAAAATTTTCAGCTCCTGAAGTTGATTGTAACGCCTTCTGGATTGATTTGAAATCACTGGAGAAAAGTCTACTTTTGCTGGAGGCTCCAGATTGGCTCGAAAATTCAGGAAATCGATACGTGAAGTGATTTTTAAAGGATGGAAGAAGTTTTGAAAAATTTATGACAAACATTGACGCTTTGGATTTTTTTTCAAAGAGATTTTTCCTTGTGAAAAAATACACTTTTTAACTGATTTGCGATTCTGCACCTGCCCTAATCGATTTGGAGCTGGAGTCTCCAGATCAGCTCAAAAATGGTGAAATTGACTAGGATGGTTGACTTCAGAATATAAATCTAATTTCAGATTTTCATCTCCATATTATTTGCTCCTTTTCAGAAAATTAAATATGTACCTAAGCTATTTGGCTATTTCCACAATTTTCAAAAAAATTTCCAAAAATCAAAAAATCAGTTTGGACAGCTCGAAATTAAAAAAACACTCACGCATTTAGCGTAAGAAGACCGACTTTTCTTTCAATAAAAATTTTTTATACGAACGAATTGATTCACTTTTTTTCAAACGTTTTTACAGCAATTGATCTGTTTACAATCGAATCGAATCATTTACGAACAATTGGCAATTTAGTAAATAAATTGATTGATTTCTTGGCGAATCATTCGATTAATTTGTAGGTGAATCATTCGCGAACGAATTGATTGGTATGAGTGACTCGTTCGCAAACGAATCGATTGGTACGAGTGACTCGTTTGCGAACGGATCAATTCATTTACTCAATTTTTGATGAATCATTCGCAAACGAATTGATTCGTATTAGTGACTCATTTGCGAACGAATCGATTCATTTGCTCAATTTTTGGTGAATCATTCACGAACCGATTGAATTATTTTTTGTGAATCATTCGCGAACGAATTGATTTGTATAAGTGAATCATTCAGGAACGATTGATTCGTATAAGTGATTCGTTCGCAAACGAATCGATTCGTATAAGTGACTCGTTCGCGAACGAATCGATTCGTATAAGTGACTCGTTCGCGAACGAATCGATTCGTATAAGTGACTCGTTCGCGAACGAATCGATTCGTATAAGTGACTCGTTCGCGAACGAATCGATTCGTATAAGTGACTCATTCGCGAACGAATTGATTCATAAATTAAAGAATTGATCAATTCGTTGCCGTTGGCGAATGGTTATTTCAAAAAATTTATCAATTCGTTCATGAATGATTCATCAAAAATTGAGGGTCGTATTAGTACTTTGTAAAAAAAAACATGCAGGCCTAGTGAGATTTGAAATCTGATCAAAATTGGTTTAGCCGTTTTCTAGATAATGAGTTTTAATCGTTTTGAGTAGTTCTAAAGGCTCCAGTTGATTTTTGAAAATTAAAATTCGCACAAAATTTCAAAGTTGGAACCCAAATTTCAACATGCTGAGTTGATTGGAGATGGTTTCAAATCGTTTTTGAAACCTCAGTTTTTGAAAAACAAAAAAACAAAAAAAAAACTAAAATATTGGACAGATTTTGAGGAGGTTTTTTTTCTCGCAAATTTATATTTCAAAATATAGCTGGAGGATCCAGAATGGCATAAAAACCACCTACCTACAATCAATTCAGCGAGTTGAAATTAGCACATAAAAAAATTTTAGTTTTTTAACTTCTTTGGGTAAAATTTTATGGAAATTCCAAAATTCCAAAATCTGTTGGAGGCTCCAAAATTGCTCAAAATGGTTCGAAGCCACTACCAATCGATTCGGTGGAATCGAAAAAAGCTCATGAACCAAAAAACTTTTTCGATTGATTTGGTGAATTTTTGAATTTTTTGTAACCTATTTTTAGCCCAAATTTAATTTTTTTTAATTTACCAAAAATCGAAAAATGCACTTTAGCATCTTTAGTTGATCCAATTTTGACATTTTCATGTAAATTGGCAACCCTGAAATTTGGCTTGGTATAATGTGTCAACTACAGAATTCTCTTTCGATCTATTTTTGTCCAAGATTTTAACATTTTTCTGAAAGATGTCTCATCGAAAGAGCAAGAAAAATTCCATTCTGCTCAAATTTCACTAGCTTAGGTAAGTCTATTTCTCGAATGTAAGCAGATTCTCAAAAATAAAATGTGTGGGTTCAGGGGAAAATTTTGAATTTTAACTTAGCTAGAAAATTCAAATAAATTTTTTCAGCAGTTGTGGAACCTTTAGTAAATTTTCGAAAATTGCAATATGTATAAGATCTTACCGATCAAACTTGAGGCAATTTCCATTCATTCTAAAGCCTCCAGCAATATTTTGAAAATGCTTATCCTTCCTCTCCATCTCCCTCTTCCCAAGAAGCTTCAAAATCCGTCGAACATGAATTCATCACAATGATTCGTCATAATATTTAAAATAAAATTAAAGGGCGAAAGTCAAAATTATTCTTAAGGAAATCACAAATGATTAACTTACTTATATCTCTACTGTTAATCTAATCACACAAATTAGGACTCACCTGGAACAAAAAAACAAAATAAACTCTCGATTAGCTGATTAGTGATTAATATAGGTAGGTATGTAATTTTATGTTACATACACAAAAAATAATGAACAAATCATTTTAAAAAGAAACATAAATAAAGGAATAGTGTTTCGCGAACGATTCGATTCTGATATTCATCAAAATAATCATTCAAACAGCTGAAAAATCCGACAAAATACTCCGAAAAAATTATACGATTTTTTTCATCTCCATTTTTACATATAGCATTTCAACTTCCTCGAGGAAGATGATAATAAAACTATAAAAATTTCGTAGTATACGTAAAACTTTCCTTTACGACAGAAAATTACCCTTCAAAAGTATTATTTTATTACAAATTTTACGAAGATTGTCTGGTCTGTGGCTGAAATTTCATAAGGGAGAGAAAAAGAGCGAGTCGTCTCTAAGAGATAAAAACGTAGTAGTCGGCAAAATGAAGTTAAAAATCAATTGTAGCGTCGTAATGGACATTTTCTTTTTCAATTTAGAAAATAGAATGTCAACATTGATTTCCATCTCATGATGCGATGCCCGCAGACCTTGTAAAAACTTTAATTGGATAGTAACTTGAACGGATTCGGGAGAAGAAGAAAAAAAAAGCGAAAAAACGCACAACACGATTTTGTATTTTGAAAAATCAACAGTTTTCAACTCGGTGAAGAAAAACAATGAAAACGAAGTGGTCGTAAAAAATTTTCTAGATGCGAAAAAATTACCCTTGAAATCAACGAACGTAGGCTGCGAAGGAATGAGTTTCATTACACACACGAATGATATTGCTTTTGCTACCTTGAGGAAAGGCAAAGGGGTAAGAGGAGGAGTCAACTTTTACTGTAAAAGAGATTTTTAGTGTGCGTAGCACACTATTGGTTTCGCTTTGAGAAATGAAATTTTATTGGAACTG